>NC_056732.1:731634645-731739645 GCF_019279795.1 Protopterus annectens
TTATATATATATATATATATATATATATATATATATATATATATATGGGTCTACTGTAAAAGACCGAAAATTCACTTGTTCGAAAATGAACAGTGGGCTCTCGGTTATGAGAAAGTGCACTTAAGCGGAAGTGCAATTCCGCGAAGCACGATTCAACGAACTGTTAAGGGAAACTGAAGTGCCGAGGCACATTACTGTGGGGAATAGGGAATTTAGCTGTTCCCCACTGTAATGCGTACTTGAAGTTGGTATATTTAAGTAGGAGGGGTGTGGTGGGCAAAGCCCCCCACTCAATGTACTGTTAGTAAGTGGGTTTTTTTTTTAATCTTTTAACGGTTCGTTGAACCAAGTTTGGCGAAAGTACAGTTTTGAATAAGTGCACTTTCGTGTAACTGAGCGGTCTACTGCTCTTTTTCGAATAAGTGGTATTCGATTAAAAGCAGTAGACCCATATATATATATATATATATATATATATATATATATATATGTGTGTGTGTGTGTGTGTGTGTGTGTGTGTGTGTGTGTGTGTGTGTGTGTGTGTGTGTGTGTGCATATTATCATCATCATCATCAACTTCTATTTTACCCATTTTTCTACTTGGGGTCAGGCAGGGTGCTGTGTAATCTGTCACCACCTATCTCAAATCTTTGTCACTCACCTACCTGCTTCAACCGTCATGCTTCACTGTTGTAGGTCTTCTCTCAGACAATCCATCCATCCTTTTTTCTGGATGCCCTTGTTTCCTTTTGCCTTCTTCTTGTCTATCCCTAATCATCTTTACCAGATTGCCTTCTGCTTTTCTGCACATGTTCTCAAATCACTGTAATCTGTTTTTCTTTGACTTTCTCTGCACTTGAAGCTACTTGAGCTTCTGCTGTGCTGTCTTAATTTCTTTGTTTGCCCTACAATGTACATTTTACTACCCCTCTCAGGCACTTCATCTCCATGACCTTTAACTTCCTCAACTGCTCTTCCTTTACTACCCATTTTTCTGTACCATACAGTAGTACCGGTTACACTACTGTCTTGTACATCTTACTTTTTAGTTTCTTTGTTATTCTTCTATCACACACTACCCCTGACACTTTGTGCCACTTGGCTGTTGCCCCTCTGATTCTGTGTTTGACCTCCTTATTCAGACTTCCCATTTCTCAACCACCCCTCCCATATACTTGAAATAGTCATGCTGTTCCACTATTTTCCCTTCTGTCTCAAATTTCAGATTCTTCTGATCCCCGCATTTGTTGCCATTACAACTGTCTTATCTGCATTTGATTTCATCCTATCTGATTTCCGTTTTGTATTCCATTCCCCTATCATTTGCTGAAGTTCTTGCTCATAGTCTGCCTGTAATGCCACATTGTCTGCACACAGCAGCTTTGTTGACCTGTCCCCTATGACCTGTTCACTAATGAAGTCCATCACCAGTATGAAGACCAGTGGGATCAGACCTGAACCCCGATACACACCCAAACCTCCCAGGAGCCCTTCTGTGAGTCCAAGCACTGTTTGTTGTTGTGTCACTGGGTCATTATACATAGTCTTCAGTAATTCTACCAAAGTTTCTGGGGCTTCTAATACATACTTTGGCAATGTTATGTGAATAAACAGCAGCAGCATTGTTGATATTTGGTGTACAATTACAGATAAAGCATAGAACTAAGGTAGATCTGATGGGAACACTTGCAATCTGAGAAGGTTTAATATTTCATGTAAGAACTGGATAGCAAACCTTGAAGAAATGTTATGGTAAGAGCCATTTATATCTTAACTTTATGAGCATGATATGATGCATTGATGTTATTTTGCAATAAGTATACTTTATTTTGTAAATATTGTGCCTCTACAGTTTTCATATTCTATGACTTTCACATTTCTTAGTATGCATTTTACCATCTGTCAGACTACTGATGCTGTTACCTGACGTGCAGACATTAAATCTTTTAAGTTCTTTACTGAGTTAATGGCATGTGTTATATCTAAAAAATGATCATCCAGGTCTCCCTTGTGAAAAGGCCTTGACTTTACAGAACCTCCTTGTCCTCAAATGAAATAACTGAGTTAGTCAGTCATTTAGTCAGATAGTCAGTCATTCAATCAGTTCAGTCAGTCAGTCAGTAGTCAATCAATTCAGTCAGTCAAGTCAGCCAGTCGGTCAATCAGTTCTGTCACTTCATCTGTGAGTCAATCAATCAATCAATTTGCCAGTCAACCTGTCAGAGTGAACCACTTGTGAGCAGTACATGGGTGTGATCAGTGAAAACTAAAAGATGTATCTGTCACTGTACATTTTGTTTTTATCAGGATACCTCTGCATATGTTATTCTGGAGTGGTTAATGAAGGCATGCTCAGTGTTAAGTCAGGCACACTTTTAACTAAAAGCTGCACCTTACAAAAATGATAGATAAGTTTACACAAAGACATTAGAGAGTGAGATGGCACTGCCTGCTTAGGCTAAGTAGTATTCTGAATATTATGTGCAGAAAGTTTTATATGTAATTATTGCTTTTTATGTATTTCATAACTCTTTTGTGGAGAATGATAGCTATTTCTAGATAACTATGTATGTTCTCACATCTAGCAGGAAACAACAGTCTTGCTGGAGAGTTGATCTCTTGAAGGCATTGCTAATTAAATGCCTGTGGTACAGGATGTCCTTTCTAGAACAATTAAAAAACATTAGTGGCACGTAATAATATAAATGGCATGCTTAGAATAACAGGGTGATGATAAACACCTCACTTCAAATGACAGCACTATTGTAAGATTCTGCAAAACTTCTCAGGTGATAAATAGTGCAGGTGATAATAGTTCCATAACTGGTAATATGATTCTTTAAGAACTTTGTGTAAGTGTTGAAACAATTGTAAAAAAATGAGCTGTGAAACTCAGAGCTATATTACATGAACTTCAGTTACATAAAACATACTGTCTATGGACCTGAAGAACAAGAAGTTGCAAAAGAGGTGTATTTTATAATTCTTACACCAAAGCAGATGCATTAACCTTTGCAAAAAATATATACAGGTACAATTACTGCAACAAAATAATTATACTTTGCTTTTGGTAATGCAAAAATGCTAAAGTTCATTTAAGTGCATTGGAGTCTGGTAACAGCCAGTTACTACTGAGGGCAGAAGATAACAATCTACAACAATGCAATTACTGAAGGCTATGTAGAGATTGTGATGATACCAGCAGAAGTTCTGCCTTATACATTATAAGTGAAATACGTCATTGTATAAAATGTGACACATTATCTTTGAATGTATTGTGATCCCAGATTATATTATTCTGGGGCTCACTGACAGAATACAGCATAAAACGTTTTCTGCTGTTAATCTGATGAAGTGTAACAGTAGTACTCCAAAAAGTTCTTCACATTTGTGCAGGTTTTTGAGGCAGAAACTTTATTTTCAGGATGTGTGTGTGTGTGTGTGTGTGTGTGTGTGTGTGTGTGTGTGTGTGTGTGAAAAACATGGGACATACCATCTGAATTGTATGGAATTAAATGAAAAGTGGCTTCATACCAGTTTGCTTCCCAGTAATGAATAAGACTTTATTCCACCATGGCACTGTAACTTGCAACAAAGTGTACCTGTGCACTTCTTTGCATCTGAGGATGTGTAACTGTTTAAATATTTTTTTGTATTGGCTTGATGTTAATATACACTTCCCCCTGTGAGTATACAACATAAACATTGTGCCATTTGCTTTTATCCACTTTAATTTTTGCGCATTTTGGATTTCCATTAAGTCAAGCAGTGTCCAAGACTGTAAATATGTAAACCACACAAATGGACACAACATTGCATTTCATTTCATTTATTTAAGTTGTACTTTACAATGGCAGAGAAAGTGATGAAGTACATTTAGAAAATAATAGCAATAAACTACAAATGTAATTGTAGACTCACAAACAATTAATTGTAACATCAGCATTTATATTTTTCGTGTAACAAATCTGTTTATATATATCAAAAATAACATTTATTTGTTTCTGTTATAAGATAATGGCTAGTTCCATGAAATTACAAATGCTATAATCCAAGTGTGCCATTAATAAATAAAACCCAATAGCATGTTGTTAATAAAAGGCAGAAACGTTATACAATAAAAACCTCAAAAGTAGAAAAATGCAATGCTGTACTTGCTAGCAACATTTTTTCTGTATGAACACATCAGATGCTTGAAAGCATCATTTTATAGGACAAATGCACACTTGCTTATCTTCTTGTTCTATAACAACACTGCATATTCAAAATTTTATGCATAATGTGTTTCATCCGGTGAGAATAAAGGAAATTAGACATGTTTATTGTGAACTGCATCTAAAGAAATTTACATGCTGTGAAATCATAAAAATGAAGTTAACAGTTCTAGAAACCAAAACTTTATCTTCATTTTATTTTCTTTTATGTGCATATATTCTCCCAACAGCATACGCCTTGTCTAACAGGTTGGACCTACTGTTTAAAAGTCACATAAATTTTCTACAAATAAAATAAACCACCAGGTCAGCGAAACAGATGCAATATTTATTAAACATACAGTAATACTCTAGTCCCTCGGATAAAAAGGCTTCCAAGAGTAACAATCAGATAAAATCCAGTCAAACAAAAATCAAACAGTCAATTATACAATTAACCAAATAAAGTAAAACACTCCAATTAATTTTATTATTCAGACCACCAGAGGGCAAAGTGCCAAACTATAAAATATACATGGATTCCTTATATAACAATTTGTTTTTAAAGGTTTCATCTAAAACAAAATTATTACATACTTTCTCTAAAATAGAAGCCCATAGCCCTCAACCATCCATCTACAAAATGAGGAACACTAGCCCTTATAATGTGGAACAAATGGGCAAAATGTGGAACACCTACTAATGTATTACTAACAACTTCAACTAAGAAGGTCATAGGATGGTCAAACTATGCTGGTTTTACTTATAAAAAAATCTTTAAATGAATCAATGCAATTTGTTTCTATTTACCATGGATATCAGTTAAAAAAATTCCTAACACTGAATGTGTAATAAACCCTTTCAATGTGGAACTTCGAGGGACATGAACTTTTTAAGACTCCAAATGAGGTACGTTCCTCATAATGAGGTCCACTTGAGAGGTATGTAGAAACCTGCAAAAAACAAAAAAATCAGAAATATGAAAAGACTTAAAATGTTGGGCAATAGGTGTATCCAATTTTTCATGTTTAATATATCTAATACGTTCCCGCAGTCTAATTTTAAATTTTCACTGACTTTCCCCAATGTAAAACGAATCACAAGGGCATCTCAAAATATATACTGTATGATGCCCTCAGTATTACAATCAAATCTATCTATGGCATCACATTTAATGCCATTAATAAAGGGAAAAGACCTAACAACATTAATACAGGAACAACAGTTACCACATGGTTAAGTGCCCCTTTCTATCAGAGAAATAGTTAACAAAACCTCTGGTAACACAAAAGAATTATGGACCAAAAAGTCTCTGAGATTCCTACCTCTCCTTTATGAAATACTAGGTTGATTATACAAAAGCTCCAACAAATCCCTACTTTTTAATAAGTAGCCCCAATAATATTTAACTAAAGAAACAATCTCATCAATAAAACACGAAAAAGTAGTGGCAAAATATACATTTCTCTTTAATTTAACACCAGTAACGTTAGCATTATTGTTACTATATTTAACTCGGCTATCCAGTCCATAACCACAAGAGAAATTACACAGACTTCCTATAACTTGTGTATCCTGAGTAACCTTGTTAATAGCTGATTCAACCAAAGATGGATCATACTCCCTAGAGACAAACATATCACAAGTTCTTGGAATTTCCAAACCTCAGTCCTCATCGTTGTTACATAGTCTCCTAAGTCTAATTAGTTCACCATATGGTAAAGACGATGATAAGTGAAGGGGGTGACAACTGTCTCCATGTAAAAACTGTCTCCCATCAACAAATTTTGATGTACTGACATCCTTAAAAAAACATTTCCACAAATAGATAAATTGATGTCCGAAAAAGAGACATCATTATGGCATTGAAGGCCTTCAAAAAGAAAACCAAAACAATTATAATTCAAAAATTCATAAAACATAGAAATATATTCCCAACCCCCTTTACAAATAAAAATCAAATCATCAATAAAACAGTAATAATTAATCACAAATTTAAAAAAAAAAAACTCATGTCCATAAATATTCAAATAAACCAATGGTCAAGTTTGCAAACATAGGGGCAAAAGATGCCTCTATCACCGTTTCATGCTGATGATAAATATTACCATTAAAAATAAAATAATTATGCTTCAAACAAAAATAAAGCAAATCCGGAATATAGCAAGACAACTGAGAATCACCCCAAAAATATCGTAAGGCCTCCATGCCAAATCTATGCCTAATGTTAATACTGAGGCTCTTAACATCAAGAGTTTAAAAATGTATATCCTCAGTCCATTCAATTCCAGATATTTTATCCAAAAAAATCACTACTATCTTTAATATATGATGGAAGCTTATTAACATATTGGAATAAATACTCATGTAAACAAACACTGATATTATATAAAAAGATCTGCAAGCAGAGACTATCAGGCTTCCGAAATATTTTGTATACCCTTATGAATTTTAGGCAGACAGTAAAATAGACCTAATTCACAATGTTTTACATTAAATGTTTTCTCTATCACCCCCTTAGTAAAGTAACCCAAATGATATCCTTTAAATAATAATCATCAATAGCTGACTGATAAACATCAAAAGTAACTTGTTCATAAACATCCTTATTATCTAAATGACCCATACACATTTTTAAATATTGTCCAACATCCATAATAGCAATTTTGTTACCTTTATCAGATGGCTTAAAAATCAGATTTTTTTGGTGTACTCAGCCACTGTAAGTCCGAACATTACTTTTTAGATAGATTAAAAGACAGTTTATATCTCTTCTCACTGAAATCATTATAAGCTTGTTCGACCACAAATTTCAGCATGCCAGAAAACTGCTTAATGACTTCATGTCTAAAAGGGGGTAAATACTTAGACTTCTTTTTAATACTATCCGTATTCAACTGACAATAACCATCTGCACCCATATTATCCCCTGGGTCAGAATTACATGAATAACAACTTTCATTACTCTCATCATGACTATCATCCAACATATTAACAGAAGAAACATCAACATTGTTAGACATATATAGTAAATGTAGTTTCTGAACTAATTTATAAATATCACACTTTAAAATGTGTAAACGTGGAAACACCGTGGGTACAAACTTACGTCCATGTTTCACATCCACACTGCCACTAATAAGCCGGATATATATTAATTTGCTAAGACTGTCCCAACAAAAAAAAATCATACTTTTTGAGTATATCTATAATGTTTGACTATTATTAATTAAAAGTTCTGCAGATAATAATGCATTTTGTCTTGTTTCATACCTAAGTGCATTGTAGCTCTCACACACACACACACACACACACACACACACACACACACACACACACACACACACACACACACACACTGATGAGGTAGATTAACAGTAAGCTGCTTTTACACCCAGACTGTTTATATACTTCACAAAAATAACCATTTTCAGACTGGGAGCATCTCTGATTTTTGCCTGTTAACAAGTGAAAAAATTGTCTCCGCTGTAACGTATTTCAGATTGTTTCACACTGGCATGCGCACACATGCACACACAAACACACACACACACACACACACACACACACACACACACACACACACACACACACACACACACACACACTCTCCTTATGAAGTCATATTGATGACTATCTGTGAGTTAGAAGAGGATCAGTTGCTTTTATATGCAGCTTGCTTTCCCACCCCTCACCCATCAAATAACCAGTGCCTGACTGGGCAAAGATGTGATGCTTGACTGAAACTATCATTGGTTTCTTGATAAGAGTAGCATTTTCTGTTCACTAGTCATCCCACTCACCCATTATGTTTGAAAAATGCATGATTATTCAGGTCACTGTGTTTTGTTATCACTGTCCACAGTTTTTCCTGGTATCCTGACAGTACTGTTTTATATTATTTTAACTTTAAGAGAAATCCATCAGGAAGAATGGCATACCTGCTCCCTACTATTTGAGACAGTGGAAAATGAGGCAGTGTACTACTGAACAGTGGTGATATCTCACCTGCAAGGTTATTTTTAATTAATTTAGGGTAATTATTTAATTAGTACTTTAATTGCACTAACAAAACACAACTGTAAATTGCTTTGAGGGTGGGATTTGCTTTCCATTTTTATTTTAAAATAGCACTGTTATGATCTAAAAATGAAAAAAAATATAGGAAAACAGAGCTTTATTGGCCTTCTTGTTCTGGCATTGTCTTCTGCTGTTGAGATAATTTGGCAACCATAGTAAAACTGTTAAAAAATAAACAAGAAGTGTACACCTAATACCTGACCTGTTCTGATACCTAACACACACAAACACATGCTTTTTTCCTGCCTTGACCTTCACAGTAGAAGTTTAGAAATGGAATAATAAAAATTTGGATTGATGCAAATAAATGCAGTACATTCCTATGTTCTACAGAAACATAGGATCATAGGATCATAGGAAGTTACTAGGCTATTGGCCCTGAGGCCCTTACAAGCCTAGCCAATAATTTAGCCCATGTTCCAACAAGTCAGCACCCTATGCCACTGTCCCCTTGTCTATGACCTTAGTGACTGTCTCAAAGAAATCAACCAAATTTAACAGGCATGACCTCCCTTGACAAAACCAAACTGTGTGGGATCAGGTGTCTGGAGGTTGCCAATGTCCTTGTTAATGAGGTCCATGATAATCCACTCCATGGCCTTGCAGATCAGGCTAGTTAGGCTGATGGGTCTATAATTTCCTGGATCGGTGGACACTCCACCTTTGTGCAGATGGATGACAGTAGCTGTCCTCCACTCGGCTGGGATGAAGCCAAGTGCTCAGGCTTTGACTGAATAGGGTGCCTAATGGTGCTACAAGTTCCTGCCTGAGTTCATGTAGGATGCAGCCTGGGATGTTATCGGGTTCCATGGAGGCTGTACTTTTTGCCTTTGAGAGGGCAGTGATGACTTGCTCCCTAGAGATAATGGGAGGGGGCAGGTACTGGGGATGTCCTGTTTTACTGATGGCAGGGACAGAGGAGTGAAGTTTTCACTGAAACTGTCTGCCAGCAGCTTGGCTGTATCTACAGGGTTTGTGTATGTGGTGTCCTTGATCACCAGTTCTGAGCAGATCTGGGTGCTTCTTGAGATTGGGAATATATGTGAAGAAAGCCTTATGATTGTTTTTAGTAGATGTGGCCAGTTTGGACTCGATGTTTACTTTGGAGGATTTCACTAGTGCTCTTATTTGCTTGTTCAGGCTAAGGAGAGATTGCTTCCAATTAGGCACCTGCTTCTTCTTGGTACCGGACAGCAATTTTTTCCCTTTTATTATAAAGTTTATTTATTGTAGACGTCCACCAGACAGGTTAACTCTTCCTTGAGGAGGATGAGTTTGTCCTGTCTGGTATTCTTGATTCTATGCAGCTCTATAAATGCTCATATAGTACTTTGGTGTAAATTTGGACATGTGTGCCAGTTTCTGTGGAGGGGGCTGTGAAGCTGTTTATACCTTCCCTCAGGAGGTTGCAATCAGCTTTGGAGAAGTTTTTTTGTTTGACACTAGCTGGGGGGGGGGGGGGTTGGGGGAGATGGTGACTTTGAAAGTGACTGTTTTGTGGTTGGGTCTTACCAGAGATGATTACTCAAGATGGTTAATACCAAGTCCAAGATATTTTCACCTCTTGTGGGGGGTGTCAGCCAACTGGTCCAAGGCATTTGCATTGACAAAATCAAGAAATCTCTGGGCATTTGTGTTTTGGCATGAGTATTTCTTCCAGTTTATGGCTGGATAGTTAAAGTCGCCCAGGATCAGGGTAAAGGGTTGAATCTTAATAGATTCAAAGAGGTCCAGATAGGTGGAGTGGGCATCTTGAGGCAGAGCTGGAGGCTTGTAGCTAGCTATGATTTGAATAGAGGTCTTGTCAGTTGTTAACTGCACCTGGAGTGTTTCCTCTGCATCATCCTGTTTGACCAGCCTAGAGGTGTGTATATCTTTTATATATATTGCAACTCCACCTCCTTTTGTTTTGCTGCCCACAGTTTGGGGTCTGAATGAATGATAAATGATAGGATGAGTAACCTGGTATGGCTGGGGTGTTCTCCTCAGCTTTGAAAAAGGTTTCTGTGACTGCACAAATGTCAGCTTCTTCCAGGGTTAAGGATGCTTGCAATGAGGGAAGTTTCATGTTTAGACTCCTAGCATTTAGCAGCACGACCTTTAATTTACGTTTTGATGAAATTTTCATGTTGGTAGTTTTGACCTCATGGCATTGCCTAAAAAAGACACTATGGGGAGGCAAGAGCCTTTGCCAGGAACCTGAAGCCCAAGGGAGACAGATGCAGGCCATCTCTGGCAAAGCATTGTGGTTTGTCAATCATGTCATCCCAGGCTGTCAGGTACTGGATCCCCTTTGAATGACACCAGAAACTAATCCAGTTGTTAAAGTCAACCATTTTCTGTAAAACAACACCAAAGCAACAGATCTAAGTTATAAATCAGCTATCAAGTTTTTAGTAAGTAATTATGAAAACAAAAAAACATATCAGAAGTCAATACAAATAGCTGACTAAAGAACAACAAAGAAATTAAACAAACTTGTCCCACTTGACTTATTTTAAAATTGTTTGTCTCTCACACCTACTGACTATCTGAATACTGCAACTCTGCCATTTGTTCCCAAACCAGGTGAAAGAAAACTGTGACATGACTGTCATCCAGGCAGCCTTTAGGGAATTTTGGGGTATACACCTACTATCTCCCTGCACATGTTCATTGATCTAAATGTTTGAGGGTGTACTGGGCCACAGAAAAGGGCATATCACCTGCTTTGGTGAGTTATGTAACCCCCTGGAACTTCCCGACTCCCTCACAAGCAGACACCTCTGTGTGATCTCCAGTCTATGCCAGATATTCTAGTATAAGATGTGCACTCCAGACCTGCATGTCTCACTGAAGAAAGGTGAGCAGGCATTGCCCTCCCTCATCTTCTCAGCTCCTGTCGGGCTTGTCCATCTCAATTGAAGTTAAGCTGCTTATGACCAACTCACAAACGCTTCCATTATACACTTTGCTTCACAAAGGAAAAGTACACTCGATTTCTACCACAGAATGTTTTTGCATTTAAGAAGTTAGAAAACAATGGTCAAGATTTTGCTAGTTTGATTGTATTTGTCACACCACTGCTTTGTTCGGTTTCCACATCAAATGCTACATTTTTACTAAATGACCAAAGAGGCTAATGAAATAAGTAGTCATCATGTATTAAGTGGTTTTAGTGTATCAATGAATTTAAAAGAAGGTTTGAAGCATTTTGAGAGATATGGTTTGTGCAAATAATTAGCTAATATACAACTACTGTACAGAAGCCAGTAACGTGCATGCAAGTATTTTTATAATTTTATTGTATTTTTAAATGTGTTAAGGCAACATATTGCCTTCAAATGTCTTCTGCAGGTTCAAGTTAATTCAACAATGCCCACCGTAAGGTTGCACTACTGTTACAAAGTTACATACTACTTTTTCAGGATTATGCGTCATTGCTGGATTCTGTTTTCATCAAGTTAGGTTAAATGAAGCTGTATTTCATTGTTTCGGATCTCATGTCCTGCCTCATGCAGAAGAGAGTTTGTGTATTTTTATTACAGAACTTGTCTTTATCTTTAAACTTGTCTTCACTGAGTTGTTTTCCTATGGGACTTGACTGAAAATGGGTAATGCTGGACATCTAGAACTATAGAACTAAAATGAAACTATATACATTTCCCGTGTCATCTTCAGAATATTTTAATCTTGTTTCTCTGCTTATTTGTTTATATATTTATTGATTCCTGCATTTATGTCTGAATAACATTGTCAGTCACTTGCAGAAATGTGTGCAGTCATACTTTTTTATTGTATTTTTGTCCCCATGTCTTCTAGTCATCAAGCCTCTAAGGGGTAATCACCTAGGCAACTATAAGGATGCTATGTGCTGTTACTGATATCCTGGTAATGACAGCATTTTTCATTTATGAACCTAACTCCTGTCCCTCACATCATCACAAGGGCTACCTGTGTTATTGCTGTCTGTGCATACATTCTCACTGACATGTACAACAGGTGCTACCACCACTAGCCTGAGTGGCCATGCCCACATCTTCTTGACCCTCTTCCCCATGGCATGACATGCTTCTACTCTTCAATGGGGGGGGGGTCTTTCATTGACACAGTGGAACCAATGATAGAGGCCCCATCATTGGAGCCATGGAACAAGCTGGGCAAGAACCACCATCTCTCCTCCCATGATGATCATGGCCATCATTCATGCCTGTATCAAGTGCCCAAGCCAATATTCAAATCTGGGTCACCTGGGCTATAGTCAAGACTTTATCTCTCTACACTACTGGTACTGGCTTCAATCACACATTTAACAGCAAAGTTTAATCTGTAGAACTGAGGGGAAAGTAGTGCCATGATTCTTACTGACTGTCAGAAGATCATTTGGAAGAGACTAGACAAACCTAGAATTAGTACCACTGCAATTAAATAGTTCCTGTGCACTCTTGTCATCTCCTGACATACTAGTACAGGTAATAAAAAAGAACAGATGAGATGGTCTGCATTCTTTTCTTTTTCTGACTTCCTGTTCAATTCTCGTTTGTCAACATTCATCTGTTAGATGTTACAATACACATTTAGAACATTTTTACCAAATTCTCACACTGCTGTACACATGTGTATGAGTTACACACACAGTGCTGTTTGCAGTTTTAACACAAGTACACTTCCTCACCATTATAGGAAGGCCTGATAACTGCCTGCTCTGTAATCAGAATGTAAATCACCTTTGTTTCATTTTTGCCTATGAACAGCTCAGACTACTGATGCTGCTGAAGTGATTAACTTTCCTGATTTACCAATCAGATATGAACTGCAGTTCTTTTCAGATAATATTTACTTAATTAAACTCTGTTTTAACATTTTTTGAAAGTTGCACATAAACAAAGAATGCACTGTTTTAAAAACAAGTTCATTATTCCTCTTTTTTTTTTGTAGTTAGTCAGTTATAGCAATTAGTTACAAACCTTAACTTATACATATGTGGGCATTTCTCCTGGACTCTCCATCACTTTATTTCACACTATTTATTTCCTATAACATTTAAACACTACTCACATTCTAACCACAAATGACATAAGGAAGGATTTATTAAAATAGAATAACAGAAAATGTACAGTGGGGGTCATGGCCAAGATAGGATTGCCACCTTTCAATTGTGCCATTTCCTAACAAACAAGCCCCAACCTATGCATAATCTAGCCACACCCATTCCCTTTAGTAGCCATGTCCCTTTTATCTAACACCCTTCAGCACAAGTCTTGAATATCACATACAATTACCAAAAGCAATGTCTTTTGGCTTTTCCCAGTCAGGGGTCACCACAGTGGATCACTGGTCAGCAGATTTATTGGTAGTGGTGTTTTTACTGTGTTGAGTTGCCAGCCCAGCACCCAACATTCACAGAAGGCACACACATACACACAAGCACCTACCTGCATGTCTTTAAAACTCACTTGACCAAAGGCAGGGCATGCAGACTCTGCACAGAAAGCGCTCCAGCCAGGAATTGAACTGGCGAACCTCTTGCTGTGAGGTGACAATGCTAACCGCTGCACCACCACAGCCACCCCTCACACACAATTACCACTAAAAGGAAAAATATACAATGAATCAGATGCAAGTAAATTAAAAAAAAATGTATTTAGCAGTGCTTCCCTCAAGGGTTCACTATACACAACAGTACATCAGTACACAACAGTACATCATACATCAAAATGACACCATTAGATGAAACAGGCATGGGAAAACTAACCCTTCAGCATGTCTTTAATACCACATGCAGTTAGTACTAAAATGGAAAAAAATACAATTACTCAAATGTAAAAAAAAACTTTATTTAGCAGTAATTCATTCAAAGCAGTACATTATCACACAAAAGTACATCAAAATGACACCACTGGTCTTAACAAGCACGGGAAAACTACTAATTTGTCTTGTCACAGTTTTCTTGCCAGAAAAATCATTGCTTATACTTGAAGCTATATTTTTCATTTGATCTAGCAGCCTAAAGTAATGGCTGGTTACTTTTTACAAATGAATAAAATTGTGAATAACTCATGTTAACATTTAGCTTGATCTGCAACTTGGCCTTCACAAGAGACACAAGCATTCTGTTTCTTGTATCAGTCCACACATTCCCCATAAGTGAAAAATAACCTTTTCATGAAGCTATTGCTGGGGGGAATGAAAAGGCAAACTGCCCCAATTTTGTAAAGCGTTTTGCAGTCTGGAGCTTTACTAAAAAAAGTCACTCAGCGATTACTTGCAGATGCCACTGTCATCTGTAACAGGGCTGGCAATGCAGAAATTTAAGTGCAGTAGTCTATGTAAAGTGCTTCAATATCCACTGCCAATTTGAAAATGTATGCAACTGTATGCAGTTCTGGACAAGTTACAGGATGTTGGAGGCTGAGGACCTGCATAGCTATAAAGGGACTGTTATCAATGTCAAACCACTTCTATAGGTAACAAACTGCTTTACTATAAAAATCACAGAAGTCCTTACAGACCTGCTGTCCTACAGCTGGAGTAAAGTGCTTTAAGGCAGATGAAGCTTTAGCACCAAAGAATTGGCCATCTAGCCTTCTCTGCAACTCATCTTTAAGACTTTTCATGACTGTGTACAACTCTGGAACAGACAACGTGTTACTTTCAGGCTTTGCTACAGACTTGTGGAATACCTGCAGGATGTAGTGCATGAAATGTATGTAACACTCTGCCTCCGAGATATCCCCACTGATGCCATCCTCATCAGCCTCCACAAATCACCAGATAAGGGGGTGACAGTCCTCAGGCCCTTGAGTAATAATCATCATTCTATGTCCTCTCTCACCACATCCATAAACCCAGCTCCATTCTTGCTTTGTCTCCAAACTGTCCAACATGAGCTGACCCCTCAAATATACGATCCTAAAATCCCATCCATCCTAGTCACCGATTGCAAATCTTAACATCTTTAACTCTGCCACATCCAGCTCTGACTCCTGCCTTTTGTCAATGCCACTGTCATCCTCTGACTTTTCAAAAATTTCATTAAACAATCTAGTTAGAAATTCCACTGCTCAGCCTCTCAAAATACTCTTTCCATGCCATGTCCATCCTTTCGCAAAAATCCACAATCATCTGACCTTCTGCGTTCCTAAACACCCCTTGAGTAATAAAATAACTTTTAATAGTGGGCCAGCATTCTACCAGCCTTGCCACAGCTGGGAACAAAGATAGCCACCTTGTAGCAACATGCATGATTTCCTTAAAGTCCTGGTCTAGGAAAGAATAGAAGTCTTTCAACAGTGCCATTTTTAGCAGATGTTGAAAACTCACTATGTATTTTCAAAACCAGAGTCTCCACATCAAACCTTGCAAGGGACTTGCTTGCATGCTCCGCACAGTTATGTATTACATGGCATAAACAATTTGCTGCAATGATGTGTGGCACCTCAGATTTCAAATGTTTAAAAACAGACCTGTGTTTTCCATAATTAACTGAGACATTGCCTGCAGTATAGCTAGCAATGTTTTGTACTTTTAGTCCTTTGTGCACAAGGATGTCTTTTATTCTTGTAAAGATGCACTGGGCACTCTCATTATGATCCTCATAGAAATCCAGAAGTTTGTGTTGTGTGCCATGGCTATGAGTAAAGTACTGAATAACCAGGGGGAACATTTTTCTGTTCCCTTTATTTGATGCATATGATTCCATTGAGAAATAGGAAATGGCAAGTTCCTGCAGAAGGAGCTCCTCTGAATGAGTACATTCATTACAATACTCTCAGATTTTGTCTTCCCACAGCTGAATTCCGAAGCCAGAGTAGAATCAAGGAACACTGTCTGTACCAGCTTACCTCCACAGTGCATGGATACATATAAGTGATTGTGTTTCACTCCATGATAGACAGCTGTCACTTCAGCTGAAGTCACATTGGAAGCTTCACTAGTTGTACTGCGTGGCTGAATAAGCTTTGTTATTACAAAGCTGAAGGCTTTGCTGATGTTTGTCAGACTTCTGATGGCTTTTCAGTGCCTTTTCCCCATCCCACGTTATAGTGAAAGTTGCTCCACAGGATGTGCACTTTGCCATGGCATCTGCATTTGGAACAGGTCGCACCCATGAGTAGCTTTGCTCTCATACCTTATTATAAGTGCAGAAAAACTTCTTAGGAGACACGCTTCCAGCCTCTTACTGATCCAGTGATCTTTTCCTGAACATGAGTCTTGCAGAATCCTTGCTCAACACCACTAAAACAAACCAAAACAGCTACTAATACAAATCAAGATACTATTATGCGACCAACAGCAGTGCCTGGTAGGGTCTGTGTCAACTAGCCAGAGATACTTGCTCACATTCACATGTGAATCTCCAGACTTTTACACCTTGATGTAAGGGGAAAAAACATGTGAAAGATATAGACTCCACTTGAAAAATTAACAGTGGAGATCAAGCAGTAAAAACCAGCAAAAGCAACTCCTATCTGCGTGACATTCTGCAACTGTTACACACATGAACCTGGTGCCACAGCAGAACATGTACAGAAGGCATTTGATTGATTTATTTATTTATTGCATTTGTTTACCGGGAAAGTCCACTGGGCCTAGGTGAGCCCATTTTCAGTAGAGGCCCGGAGAGAAAAGCTCCACATAAATTTCACATTACAGAATACAAATATCAAATGGCATTTTCTTTACAATCTTTTAGCATTTCCATTGCAGTTTTATGGTAGTACATAATGATATAAACATGTAATTTCAGTCATGTAGATGCCATTACAATTTACTGGTTGGGAGGCAAAAAACAGTTACATCGTATACAATTATTTACACTCATTTAAAAGCTGTGTAGGCAGTGCAGTAACAGTCATAGGTATGGCTGCAGACCTGCTAAGAGTGCATACATGTAGTTCCCAGAGAGTGGGAGTAGGATGAAGAGTAGTATGGAGTAGTATGAAGAGTAGTATGGAGTAGTATGAAGAGTAGTAGGGAGTAGTATGAAGAATAGTAGAGAGTAGTATGAAGAGTAGTAGGGAGTAGTATGAAGAGTAGTAGGGAGTAGTATGAAGAGTAGTAGGGAGTAGTATGAAGAGTAGTATGGAGTAGTATGAAGAGTAGTAGGGAGTAGTATGAAGAGTAGTAGGGAGTAGTATGAAGAGTAGTATGAACAGTCTAAGGGATTTTTTAACGAGAGCAGGGTATGACATGGAGGTTATTGAGGTTGGGAGGTTATTCCAAAGTTTGGAGGTAGTGAAGGAATAGAGCATTTGGCCAGCATTCAACTGTGACCAAAACCTGTGGATCAGATACTAAAGCAATAATAGTAACTAGTGTCCCAAGTTAAGACCCTCAACTGTTACGGAGAAGCCAAAGCAAAGTTATCCACCTGAGTCTGGACACAGAGTGACAAAGTTCAGACATACTTTGTGGGCCGACAAGATGATAAAGACAAAATACATGGTAGCTCAGCAATCATAATACCCTCTGGCTTCAACTGTAATAACTTGCGTAGAGACAAATTAGACATACCGTGGGCCGACAAGATGATAAAGACAAAATACATGGTAGCTCAGCAATCCATAATACCCTCTGGCTGCAACAGTAATAACTTGTGTAGAGACAAACTAGGCATGCCATAAGTATTCAGATGTTCTGATTTGAATAAATTACTGCAAATCCAAAAAGAATGCATTACAAAGGCTAAATAATAATAAGAGATTTTAGATTCCTAGAACAGGTTGCTTTACCATTCATTTTCTTAAAGATAGAAGCCTAACAGAAAATATTTAGTGACTTCAACCCTCTATCATTTGCTAGAAATCCACACAGTATGAAAAAATATGAGGTAAAAATCTATACATTCTGTTCTAGACATCACAATGCTTTTCAGCATAGACAAGAAACCTATGCAGCACTAATACAGAAATGCTACTTTATAAACTTAGTAAGGTGTTAGAATAACAGTTTTTACTCTACTGTGCACCTGTGGTGTGTGTGTGTGTGTGTGTGTGTGTGTGTGTGTGTGTGTGTGTGTGTGTGTGTGTGTGTGTGTGTGTGTGTGTAAAGTACTTATGCTTCCTGTATTTCCTACTTCATACTGCATTTAATTTAGTTTCACTTTTGATTGAAACCTGGCCATATGATATTGAGTACCTGTGGTGAACTATGTTGAACTGGTCAAATACTGCTTTAATTTATAAAGAAATACATTATATATCGTAAAAAGTAATTTTACTGTATTTTATTCAGAGATATGACTGAAAAAAGGTCCATTGGGATCATTCCATCTGTCATTTTTTTCTGATGATTAAATAAAAAGTAAAATATCTTCATTTGTATAATAGGTTATTTGATTTGCCTGTAATAGTATTGTAAAGCCCATATGTCTGTTGCTGTGTATTTCACACTAATATATACCATCGCTGCATTCTTTATTTCAGTGAACTGCCCTGCTCTTATACTGTTATCCAGTATCATGTGATTTTTGTCACATCTGTGATTGGTTCCTTGCAAATACTGGGCAACTTTAATCAGCTAGGGTATGAAAGGGACTTGTGGCTGATATTAACCCCTAATCTGAATCAAAAAAGGTGATTGTGAAGGCTGTTAAGCTTTTGGGATTCACAGAGTGAATAATACATTCTAGACATTCAGGAATCACATAGTGGTACTGCCTGTAAAGGAGGCAGACCTCCCAGTTGTCTCTTTTAGGAGGAACTTTCCTATTTTCAGGCCTGATTTACCCCTGTGCATGATGTTTCTATTTTTCTAAGTATGTTCCTATTTTCAAGCTTGCTATACCCCTTCACACAATTTTCTGAATCCCCCTCAACATACTTGAGTTTTGAAATTATGTAGTGTACAGAAAACTACAGTAAGTGACCATCATAGCACCAATTATTAAAGAAAGAAGAGGCACATCTTCATACCTCTCACAAAGCCATAAATATTGGGAAGACAAAGGCCCAAAAAGAGGGACAATTTTTAAATATTGCTCTTATAAACTTGGAAAGTTGATAGAATGATAAGCTTCCCATTAGCATGGATTTTCTGAATGGTATGAAGTCTGAAACTTAAATGACTGTCATTATTTTCTGAATTCTGTCTTCAATGATTTTTGCTGATCATTTGCCAGAAAAATAAAAATTTATGAGGAACATACTAAAAATATGAGGCAGAAATCTGGACAGTTGAGAGGTATGCACACCTTACATCTCCCCTTTTCAGAAGCAACAAAAAATTACCTTGTGTGGTAGAATGTTTCACTATAATTCATTACAGTCTACAGATTTTTACAATGCCTCTTTGATAATGTGCTTATATTTTTCTATAATTTTTGTCACTCTGTGTTTTTTAAGCATGTTTCTGAGTAGTATCCCACACTCCTAGTGGGGACAGTTATGTGCTATTTAAATTTTATGATAATTAGATGCCCACATTTTTGACCTGATGTGCCTACTTTTCAAAGGCCATTGTACCGATTTTCAATGTCTATAGTTTAAAAGGTATGAAAGGGAATGGGTTTATATCATGACAATCAAGGAAACGAGGAAGTCAAGTGAAGTCACGCTGAAGTTATTCTTCTGTTGAACAGGACTTTGGTAAGGCACTTCTGGAGCTTACTATACAGCTCTGGAGGCATTATAGGAAAAGATAAAATAGTCTGATAGAAAGTAAGCAGTTGCCAACATGGTGAAGGATGAGGAGGGGTTTAAAAATGAACAAAGAATTACAGTGTTCGGCATACATACATTAGTAGAGTGAAGAGAAGAGAAGAGAAGACAAGAGGAGGATATGATCTGCACACCCACTGCATTGTCTGAGGACAAGTAGGAGGGGTGGAACTGAAGAGGAAAGAAGGGGGAGGAGACAAATATGGCAGCAGGAAGCAGATGTTTCCAGCAAGAGGCTTTATTGGAAAGGCTCACCCAGACTCTGCTACACTTTGCTGTGAGGGAAAGGTTGGTTTGCTTTTTATTTGTTGTATTTTGTATTAGTTTATTGCCTTTTATATTATGAGTGCTGTGATTTGTTTTCTTTACTTTGTGTTTTGCTTGTGTTCTGCTTTTAACTGCATATTAAAACTTCAAAAGACACCACAGCTCTGTCTCTTTTGAGTTAGGTAGAAATTAGAACTGATCAATTAAGGACTCATACATAAGACAAGAGGTCACTTAAGGTTAATCATCTGTGAACTGAGGAGGTGGAGCTAGGAACTGAACCATCTATTTAAGGGGTAAAATAAAACACTTCAGAGCTTTATTGGAAAGGCTCACTCAGACTCTGCTACACTTTGCTGTGAGGGAAAGGTTGGTTTGCTTTTTATTTGTTGTATTTTGTATTAGTTTATTGCCTTTTTATATTTTGAGTGCTGTGATTTGTTTTCTTTACCTTGTGTTTTGCTTGTGTTCTGCTTTTAACTACATATTAAAACTTCAAAAGACACCACATCTTTGTCTCTTGTGAGTCAGGCAGAAATTAGAACTGATCAATTAAGGACTCATACATAAAACAGAAGAGGTCACTTAAGGTTAATCATTTGTGAACTGAGGGGGGGGGTGGAGCTAGGAACTAAACCTTCTATTTAAGGGGTAAAATAAAACATTTCAGAGCTTTATTGGAAAAGCTCACCCAGACTCTGCTACACTTTACTGTGAGTTAAAGGTTGGTTTGCTTTTTATTTGTTGTATTTTGTATTAGTTTATTGCCTTTTTATATTTTGAGTGCTGTGATTTGTTTTCTTTATTCAAACATCAACGATCCCTGGAAATCGTTCGTTTCAATAGTACTATTAGAGACAGAGGACATGTGATTTTTACTGCCAATGAGAAATGTTTCTTTATTATTTAAATGAAATGTGAATGTGGTATATTGTAACGTCTGAGGAAGCCGAATGGTGAAAGCCCACGCCTGTTTGAATAAATACCATTTCCAGGATCTGATGTTTGGGACTGCTTTATTTGACTGTGGACATTCATCTTTTGATTTAATTCTGCCTTGACTCTGCATATGCTTTTGTTGGTCGGAATATTTAAATTTATTGGCCATTCTACTGTGTTCCATAGTATTGGAATACAAAAGTGATCACCCCCTTTCAATCTATCTTGCTGTTTTAAAAATAGTGACTCTCCACTAAAACTTAACTTTTTAGACAGGTAAAACTTAAGTTACCTACTTTCACATCTAACTTCTCTAGTACACACTGCAGTGTTTAGGATAAACCATTTTTTTTCACCTTACCTTTAAGCATCCGTGTGACTAGCACTTGCTCTAATACCTGCTGGAAAGCACTAGGAAGCCTTAAACTGATACAAGCACTCAACTCTCCTTATCAATAAGGAGAAATTAATCATAGGCACTAAACAGCCTATAATTGCAAAGTACCTTGCTAAGGTAAGGGAAAACAGCTCCTGTACTTTTCAAAAAAAAAAAAAGCACCAAACCAGGGATGTCCAAGGGTCAGCTTCCATTGATTTCTCTTGTCCACCTGGTGAATCTGGTCATACTGGGGCAATGCAGCAATTGCCTCATGTACACAGACAACCCTCTCCTCCTACCACCCAACACTACAACCTGTGAGAGATGCACTTACATAGCCAAACTGGAAGCAAAGCTCTCTCCACCCAAGATTGTGCTAGACAGTCAAGAGGAGAAGATTAACACCTGCACTACACCTCAAGCAACACATAGCCCTTCTAAACTCACACCACCAACATCCACACATAGCAACACTAAATCCACATATGCGGAAACCCTTAACTGTAACCTGCCCAAGCAATAAGGACCTCCGAAGCTGAAACGCAAACACCAATCACAACCAAAGTGTCACACAGCTCACAACACTAGTATGCCACCCAGCAACAGCCCCTAAGGCAAGACAATGTACCTAACACTTTAGTCATAGGTGACTCTATAGTCAGGCATACTGATGTCCCCCTCACCGGACTGAACAAGGAGAAAATTACAGTGAGCTGCCTGTCGGGTGCCGGGATCCACCAAATAAGTCATGCACTCAAGTCACACCACAACAAGTACAAATATGACTCTGTCATTGTCCATGTTGGAGTGAATGACTTGAGACGTACCTCCCTGGACTACATGAAAAGAGACATGTGGCCCAGGCAGGTATGACCCCAGTAAATGTAAAAAAGGCAGCAAAGGTTCCAAGCACGGCTTAGTTCCGAATATTTAATTAGTACAGAAAATACACACGATAAGTGCTTTCACGCACCTAAGCTAAGATTCATCAGACCATAATAGAGCATGTCAGCAGTTACTCAACATTTAAACCTATTTCATCCAATACAAATCAAGTTTGAGAGTGATGTAATATTCAGCATTAATAAATACAAATGTACAAAAAACATATATATAAAACTTGTGGTTACTGATATGCTTGGACTGATAGACGAGAATAAATATAACCATCTCATTTATGAAAAAGCATGCTTACATATTTGGTTAAAAACTCAAAAATCCTAATAAAAAACCTTAATAAAAAGTGTTTAACTGCAAAAGATCTGATTCAACTTAATTAAAACCTACTAATGCTTCAATGGTCTAGCTCTTAAAAATGATTTAAGCGAAACTCTGCTGTTTAAACCAGGGTACCTAAAGCGGAGCTTTAGTCCGTGAAAGCGCTTACCCTGTATATTTTCTGTTCCAATTAAATATTCTGAACTAAGCCGTGCTTGGAACCTTTGCTGTTTTTTTGACATTTACTATGTTTTTACATTTGGTTCCTGTGTCGAAAGTGAGGCTTGTTTGCAGTCACAGGTATGACCCTAGCCCTGAGTAGCATCCTGCCTTCGCCAAGAATGATACCACAATATAAGGACAAAATGATTGACTTCAACAATTGGCTAAGCTTCTGGTATCATTCAAAGGGGATCCAGTATCTGTCTGCCTGGGACGACATGACTGACAGACCACGATCCTTTGTCAGAGATGGTCTGCACCTGTCGCCCTTGGGATTCAGGTTACTGGCTAAGGCTCTTGCCACCCCTATAGTGCCTTTTTAGGCAAAGTTCAAAGGACAAAACCACCACTGTAACAGGTGCAAGCATGCAAAATCTGAAGGTAATGCTACTCAATGCTAGAAGTCTAAACCTCAAAATGCACTCTCTGGAGGCACTCCTAAAAATGGAGAACATCGATATTTGTGCAGTAACTGAGACCTGGTTCAAGGCTTCAGAGAGCACCCCTGCAATACCAGGCTACAACTCTTACCACACTTTTCAGCCACCAAACCAGGATTGAAACACTAAAGGTGGAGGAGTGTCCATATTCACCAAGGATATTCACACCACCAGGTTAGTTGCCCAACACAATGCATCTGAAATTCTCCAGGTGCAACTAACACTAGGTAAGACTGCAATCCAAACTGTAGCTTGCTACAGATCCCCCACCATCCTCAAGATTCTCACTACACCTTTCTAAACATACTGGAAAATATTAATATACAACCAAACACCCTAATACTGGCTGATTTCAACTACTCTGCCATTAACTGGGAAAACTACTCGTGTACCAACACCTTTGCCCAACGGTTCTTGGAATTCACAAATTCCAATGCCCTGGATCAACTAATCCATAGTCCCACCAGGGGCTCCAATATTCTGGACCTGGTCATTACCAACATGGGAAATTGATGCTCCACACCTATGGTTATCCCCTCGTTGGTCAGGTCTGACCATAAGCTAATCACCCTTAACATCCACATCCCACCCACACCCTCCAGTAAGGAAACCTCCATAAAAAACTTCTCCAAAGTCAACTTCATGCTACTCAAGTCAGAAGTTACAAACTTCATGACACCCATGCAGTCTAGAACTGAAAGTTTGACTGCTGAGTCCTACACTAAGGCACTGTATGAGCACATCCACTCATGCATGAATCGTGCCATCCCAAATAGTACCACGATGTTTTCCTCCAAAAAAGGAAGCCAATCTGGTGGTCCCTGCCATAAACAAACTTTACAACAAAAGGAAGAATCTGTTGCAGAAAAGAGGAAAATCTCAGGATGCAAAAAGCTCCCTTACCAGCCTCAGTAAGAAGCTGAGATCCCTCATAAAATCCTCCAAAGCTAGTTACGAAAATAAAATTGCCAAAGATTCCAAAGACAACCACAAGGCATTCTATAACTATGTCAGGAATCTAAATGGCAATGCTCAGATCTGCTCTGAGCTACAACAGAATAGCATTAAATATACTGATCCCAAGGATATTGCCAATATCCTGGAAGATTGATTCAGTGCCAACTTTACCCCCCCTCTCACCCCCAAATGGTCCATCTCAATACTAGAAGATTGCCAAATTCCAGTAATAATGGCCACACAGGTAAAAAACACACTCTCGAAAGCTAAGAATACAGCATCCATGGGACCAGATGACATCCCGGGCTGTGTACTACATGAACTACAAAATGAACTGGCACCTCACCTAAGTGTCATGTTTAATCATACCCTCACCTCAGGCTTCATGCCCACTGAGTGGTGCACAGCTACAGTTATCCCACTCCACAAGGGGGGAATCAACCTTGGATCCCGGGAACTACCCCCCCCCATCAGTCTGACCAGCCTGATCTGCAAGGCCATGGAACGTATTATCATGGAACTTATAAACAAAGACATTGGCACCTTAAAATACTGGATCCCACCCAGTTTGGGTTTGTGAAGGGCTGATCTTGTCTCCTGAATCTGATTGACTTCTTCGAATCAGTCTCCAGAGCCGTGGACGAGGGTAAGGCAGTCCACACAGCCTATCTGGACCTCGCCAAGGCCTTTGACACCATCCCCCACTCTGGAATCATAGATAAACTTACTAAGCTGGGCATTATTCCCTAGGTCACTCGATGGGTTGCCAACTGGCTTACTGACAGAACCTACAAAAGTAGCTGACTCCAAATCCATCTCCAGACAAGTGACAAGTGGAGTACCTCAGGGTTCAGTCCTGGGACCTCTCTTGTTTGGCATCTACTTCTCCGAAGTACAGGCCAACACTAAGGGACTCTGGCTAGCAAAGTTCACAGATGGCTTCAAACTGTGAGCCATTATTGAATCCCCAAATGATGTCGATACTCTACAAAAGGGCCTTGCAGAAACAGATGCTTGGTGCCAGAGCCATCAGCTCAAGCTCAATGCCAAGAAATGTATAGTAATCCCCTTTGGGAAAAAACATGCACCCATGAATTACTACATAGCAGTACACTAAACACCGAAAGTGTGATAAGAGACTTAGGGACACAGGTGGACAGTGGTTTCACCTTCAATAACCACATCGGCACAACAGTCAGGAAATCCTTCTATGTGGCACACCTCATCACTAAGGGCTTTTCATCCAGAAAAAAGGAGGTCATTGTCCCACTGTACTCATCTCTCATTAGACCCATTATAGAATACTATGCCCCATTTGGTATGTACCTCTCAAGACGTCTGCAACAACTGGAAAGGCCACAGAAATACCTCACTAAAAGAATCACAGGCCTAAAGCAGATGCCCTATGCTGACCACCTTAAAAAACTCCAGCTATACTCTGTCGCATATCGTCTACTCTGAGGCGATCTCTGCTTAACATACAAGGCCATGTCAAACCCAGAGCTGTTGGACATGCTACACTTAAAGAAATCCCAATCCTTCAGAGCCACACACTCCAGGGATCTAAACCTTGTCATCACTATAAACAAAACATGCTGGAGGGATAGGTTCCTGACCCAGAGACTCCCCAGACTCTGGAATAGACTGCCCATACATGTCAAGCAGAGCGCCATTTTGGCCCTCTTCAAAAGGAACCTTGATGATTGGATGGGAAATAGGAAATTCACCCTGGGGATCACATCAGTCGCCCTGCTTGACAGGGGTCCAGGGAAGTAAATAGTGTGGGAAGAAATAGCCAGGGAATTGTTATTGCTAGACTTGTATAGGCCTAGGGCCGATAGCCTAGTACCATCCTATGAACCTATGAACCTATAAGATGGGAAAATGCCACTTTATGAAGAGGTTAGTAGGGACCAAGAATGGATAGCTTGAGACTGTGTGGTGCAGTGTAAGTCATCAGCAAGGGGTATATGGGGCAATTACATAACAGGGGCAGCTGCAGGAGTGGCTAACTGCAATGTTCGGATGGACTTGGTAAACCATAGGTCTTATTCTGTTGTTTTCTATCTATCTGTATATCTATCTATCTATCTGTCTGTCTGTCTGACTGTCTATCTATCTATCTATCTATCTAGCTCAAATATGTATATTTTCATTTTCCATATTTCTGTTCAGCATTTGCGTCGTGGGTGACTGGAACAGGTTTCCTGTGAGGTGGCAGTGTCAAAAAAAAAAAAAAAAGAGTTGAATTTTAGTAATTGAGTGATAGACATAAGGCAATTATAATTCTTGTTATAAGGAAAGAAAAATAAGCCATTTGCTATCAAGGTTTTTTTTAGTTAGGGAAGACCAGGATGAAGGTACAGCATTCACTATAAAAAGATTGATGGCACACTGCCAGACATCCACAGGATTCTGTCTTTCCTTTATTGCATGTCATGTGCATGGGGGCAGGTTTAGGGATAGAGCATAAACAACAAATTCTGTGCTTAACAGCAGTATGATGCTATATAAAGAAACCTCAATCATCTCTCTGGCCCCAGATATTGGATTAGTTCCTGGTGAATACTTGGTTTTAGAGAATAAGGAGGGACACTGGGAGCAGATTATGATCAGTTGCTCTCTGAGCCCCTGCTTCAGTGTATGTAAACTGAAATACTCACAACTCTGCCATGGAGTATTGCTATTACACAATGATGCCATTTTTACAACAAGTTTTGGTGCTTTTTTTTTTAATAATGTACTGTGTAATGTAAACTCCACTGCCATTTCCCTTGTCTGAACCAATGTATATCAGTTGGGATGGTAATAATAAATACTGCAGTAGTATAATCTGCTGACACATTTGCAGTACATTTCCCTTGTCTGAAACAATGTATATCGGTTGCAATGGTAATAATAAATACTTCTGTAGTATAATATGCTGACACATTTGCAGTACATTTCCCTTGTCTGAACCAATGTATATTGGTTGCGATGGTAATAATAAATACTGCAGTAATATAATATGCTGACACATTTGCAGTACATTTCCCTTGTCTGAAACAATGTATATCGGTTGCGATGGTAATAATAAATACTGCAGTAGTATAATATGCTGACACATTTGCAGTACATTTCCCTTGTCTGAACCAATGTATATCGGTTGCGATGGTAATAATAAATACTGCAGTAGTATAATATGCTGACACATTTGCAGTACATTTCCCTTGTCTGAACCAATGTATATCGGTTGGGATGGTAATAATAAATACTGCAGTAGTATAATATGCTGACACGTTTGCAGTACATTTCCCCTGTCTGAAACAATGTATATCGGTTGGGATGGTAATAATAAATACTGCAGTAGTATAATATATTGACACATTTGCAGTACTTTGAAGAACTACAGTTTGTGTTGCTGTAATCATGGAAAGAGAATATTAATGAAATGGTGGTCTCAAAACATGTAGGACTAATGTGCTTTATAATTAAACAAAATAAGTACATATATTGTTTTACAAGCACAAGTATTTGAGCAGAAAGCTTTTAAACTGAAAGCATCATTTAAACAATGTTTTGCCTTCTTTGAAGCAATAAAAATGACAACATTTAATTTTGAAGGGTTTAATACCGCTGCTTAGTTGTCTTTCAGTGTGGCTACAGAACTTGTTGGTAGGATTTACCAGACTTTGTCTCACCTGGTGAAGTATAGTGCACCTCAGTCGGAAGTAAAAGCTGTCCATTGTAAACCCCCCCCCCACATTCCTTTGCAACCATTTTGCATCCGTTATTTACGTATTCTCTGTTAGCCTTCACTTTGTTTGTCAGTGTAACCACCAGGAGTGGACACAGTATTCTAGGTGTGTTCTCACTTTGTGCCCAGTGGAATGAGATGATGACCTCATATCTGCAAGTCTACCTCCTAACTATTCACTGAAACATGCTACTGGTTGTATGTATTGACTTTTCATATAAGAAAATCTATGCTGCATAATCCCATCTAGGGGTGATTAAACCCATTAGTTCCCCCTACATGTTTGCCCTTACTAGTGCCTATACCATCACCAAATGTTTCTCCCACGATTCCCTCAGTGAAATCTATGACTTTGTAAACTTATCAATATTGTTTCCCTACATTTCTCGCATGACTAAGACTGTTCTGTCTTTAGTAATTACAGACTGCTGGAACAAAAAAAACTCATTGACATAGAGGTTTTAGACTGACATATTATTAGCCTCAAGTAAATATAATATGTTATTTTTGGTATTCGTATTATTATGTAGATACACATAGCTATTTCCTGAATGTATTACAACTTGCTTTTATTTAACTTCATAAAGAACTTGCATTACTGAGCCTCAAGTATTCAAGATGAATTTGAGAACTAAGAAAAGTGAGAAGATTAAAAAGTTGTAAGTAATTAATGGAAAAGCCACTAATGCTAGTATATATACTTTTGCTTTTTCCATTCAAAATAGCTGAGTCACTTTTCATGTTTGGTTTCCCTTAGCAGGCCAATAGCCCAAGGCTACAGTTAGAATGACAAATAATGGAAGGGGTAAGTCATTGACTTATAGCAATATATGTGAAGTAAAATGTTTGTTATATAAATTATAGTATGATTATTTTTATATGAATGTAAATTTACCTATGTCACAAGTGATATAAAGGTCTTTGGAAAAAAAAGAAAAAGAGATTTGTAAGTAATTAGCATATATATATATTTTTTTGCTGAGGCTTTTGTAAGCTGCAGACTAGTTATTTCTAGAACTTTATCTTGCATTAATACAAACATTTGTTGAAGGTCACACGTGCTTTAAAGATCATGATTTGCATGTTGGTGTAATTAGTGCAATAGTAACTGACAGTTCTTTGTTTGTGGATTCATGGTAGGGAACCCAGCAACACATCTTTCAAACAGAAGCCATTATAGTACTTCTAGTGACAAGTACTCAAGACACAATGCTGTAAACAACAAATTGTAGCTATTTCCAGGAAGCTGTAATTATGATGAAATCAGTTACAATTTTGTTTGTTAAAGAATTCTGTAACAATGTTATGCAGTCTGATTTGCTGGTTTAGTAGGTATCTTGTTTGATAATGTGTGCTATTTTAATAACATAGGAGCATGAGAATATAGGATCAATGCTAAGCAAGCAGTCACAGGGATCAAAAGGTGCCTAGACATATATACCTTTAAGAAGACACACTTAAAAGTTCTTACACTCTATGACCACTTAATTTCGCTCACCTCCCAAATCAAACAGGACCTTACATGACAGCCCTGGTTTAAATTTGTGTCTGCCTAACCAATTATCAATTCTAGCCTCAAAGGCAGAAAAAGTAGTACTTCGCTTGATCTGTATTGGTAACTTATTCCATAGGCTGGGAATACATTAGAAATTTATCCTTTCAGTGTAAATTTAGGTTCCTAGTGCTGGTGTTTGCAGAGCCACTGGTTTTCTGATAAACTGTCCTGAAAGATTAGAACAACTCTGCTGGCTTGAAAACCTTTGGACCAGCCAACAGGTTACGTATAAGGAGAGCAGTGCTAATCTTTCAGGATCGTTGAGGGATTCAACACCTTTAATGGTTCTGGTTAAAAATCGTCAAAGCCTTCCTAGTTGAGTGATATGCTTGGATTTATATATGCAAAAGGGGCACTGTATTCAAAGATGGATCTGATAAGGGAAGAGTACATTGGTAAGGTGACTGCTTAGGAACTTGAAGATATTCCTTTGGAAATGAATTGGGTCAGACAGAAGGATTTCCTGAGTATGAATGAAACACCATGACTGATTGACAGAGAGTTGTCCATAGAAGTACATAGGGCTCTTTTGACATCATCTATCTAAAGAGGAATATCACTTCTAACATATGAGGTGGGACGTGCTTTTTGTTGAATGCTACTATGCTGCACATTTTTTGCGAATGGCTCATGGCTGTTTTCAGTACACCAGGTATGTGCATGTTCCAATCCTTGTTGGAGCAGTTTCGTAGCAGTGGATGAAAAAATAACAGTGCCCAGCTTGTAGCCATCAGCAAACTTGGCTGTTGGGTTGGATGTCTGTAAAACAAATGTCTCACAGGAGAGGGACCAGTATTGATCCATGTGGTACCGCACTGCTTATAATTTTACATTCAGAAACGGTACCAGCTGCTTTCACAACTTGGGATCTGTTGGATAGCCAATTTGCAATCCAGTGGACAATGTAGGAGTTTACATTAAGTTTGTCTAATTTTTCAATAATATCATTATGAGAGATAGTCACACCTCTCAAATTAATAGGGACAAATCTCAACAGAATCAGGAGCAAAAGTGGAAATAGTCAGGGAAATCAGAGATGCTTTTATAATATTAGCACTGTTAACTTCAGATGTTAACAGAATAAGATAATGTGAATTAATATACATTTTCTGAAGTAAAATAAGTCTCTAAATCTATAACTGTAATTATTGTCATTATTTATTAAGTAATGATTTACCACCATGAATCCAAAAGTTGCCAGTTTTAGGAAGGATTAAGAGGGCAGTGCTAAAATTTGTTTCAAAAATCAGGGACAGCCCTGAAAATCATGGACAGTTGAGTGTTACAGGGCTAGTATTAAAAGAGCACCCTGTTGAAATGTCAGCACTCAAAATTATGAGTGCAGACAAACTGAAAAAAAAAAGATTGAAAATACAGGAGAAGAGGAAATCTCGAACATCGTTCTTATCCTTTAAACTTCTTTTTTGCAGTGGGGCAAGCCCCTTGGACCCCAGTGCTGCTTCATTTTTGCTGATTGTGTTTGCATTTTATTTCTGCACTTTGAAATTCTGTACTACTGCCTTATATAGCATAGGTTAGATTCAGACTTGCTGACTCTAGGCTGTTTGTTATCACTGTGCTCTAAGCCAGCCATCTTACGTTAACAGGGTCTCCTTGCACCCTTGTGGCAGACGTGTGAAGCTCAGGTTCCATCTGAGTTGGGGATGGCTGGAGAAAGGTTCAGTTTGGGCCTTTCCCATTGGTAGTTTGTCTTAAAACTGTTGAATTTTGCCTGTATTTGTCTCATGTTTGTGCGCAGCTGCTCATCACACAACACGGGTTAGAGCTGCTCTATATAGACTCAAATGCCTGGAAACTTAAATTTTCCCTAGATGTCTGTCAGTAGAACCCTACTAAGTCCCCTGTTGCTCTGCAGGCAACTGAACTACATATTGAGCAGCATCACCACAGCTCTTCACCCTAAACCATCAACAGAATAAGTCCTTCTGTCATTCCTACATCATAAACTGATTTAACTTACCCACTCCCCAACAGTACTACAGTATAAATCTGCCATAATGAATGGTCACCTTCCCACCATTTTTCCAGCCAGTCTGATTGACTTGGGCATCCTGAGGCAATGTAGTAATTCCCTCATGTACACTGACAACCACTTCATCCTGAAACAAACAAATACAGTATGTGAGAGATGTAATTACACTATCAATTTGGCAACAATCCTCTGTTGTAACAAAAAACAAGACATCGAACAGGCTGTCAGCTCAGATACTTCACCTGTTACACATGTTCAGGACACAACACATCAACCCACATATGTGGAGGCACTCACTAGAAGCCTACCAAAAGATCAGAGACCTCCCGTGCAAATTATCCATGCACACCTCAACATGTGCAGAAACCACTGCACATAGCAACACACTTATCAGTGTCTCACCAAATAGGCCCCTAAGGCAAAAAAAAAAACTCAAAACCTTATGTCTTGGTCATAGGAGACTCCATAGTGAGATGCACAGATGTCCCCTTCACCAGGCTGGCCAAGGAGAAGGTCAGGGTCAGCTGTCTATTGGGTGCCAGGATCCATCTGATCACACAAGCACTCAGGTCACTCAACAACAAATATTGTTATGACTCTGTCATAGTCCATGCTGGGTTGAATAGCTTGAGATTACCTCCTTGGACTACATGAAGAAAGACATGACTGAACTCTCAGATTATGGGTCCCAGGCAGGTATGACCTTAGCCCTAAGAAGCATTGTACCTTTACCCAGGATGATACCAGAATATAAACAAAAAATGACTGACTTCAACAATTGGCTTAGCTTCTGGTGTCAGTCCAGGGGGATCCAGTATTTGTCAGCCTGGGAAGACATGGTCAAAAGGCCACCCTGCTTTGCCAGAGATGGTCTGCACCTGTCTCCCTTAGGCTTTTGGATATTGGCTAAGATGCTTGTCTCCCCATAGCTCCTTTTTTAGGCAATGTCAAAATGACAACATTTCCAACATAGCAAAAGCCACTCAAGACAAACTCAAGGTTCTGCTGCTTAATGGTAGGAATCTAAACACGAAACTGCACTGCCTAGGAGCACTCGTCACCTTGGAAGATGCAGATGACTGCGCAGTCACTGAGACATGGTTCAAGGCCACAGAGAGCATCCCAGCTGTGCAAGACTACAATGTCTTCCACACTTTCAGTCCTCAGAATGAGCATGAAAGAACCAAAGGTGGAGGTGTATCCATCTTCATTAAAGCCAATTACACCTCAAGGTTGGTCAAACTGTACAACTCTCTCAAACTACTCTATGCCCAATTAACTATAGGCAAAACACCCTACCATATCATTGCTAGCTATTGGTCCCCCTCCATGAACCAAGAAAAGCACAATGCCTACCTGGACTTACTGTAGTCACTTGCCATACAGCCCAGCACCTTAGTCATGGGAGATTTCAATTATCCCTCCATCAACTGGGTAACATATACAAGGTCAAACATGCTCGTCCATAAGTTCCTGGACTTTGTCAATGCATATGCTCTGGTGCAGACAGTCTGCACCCCCACAAGGGGCTCTAATGTCCTTGACATAGTACTTATTAACATGGGTGGTCACTGCACTGCCCCCTATGTGATGCCCTCCCTTGTAAGGTAGGACCATAAATCAGTCTCATTCAGGATAACTATTGGATTCCTGAACCCCAAAGAAGCAAAAAACTAAGGAACTTCTCCAAAGCAAACTACAGCCTACTAAGTGATGGTATAAAAAGTTTTAGAGCCCCTGCAATTACAGGCAATAATGACTCCTATGCATAGATGTACACAAATGCCCTGTATAATCATCTTAGCAACTGTACAGACTCAGCTGTACCTGACCAGATTAAAACCAGGCCCTCCTGAAAAAACAAGCCACCTTGGTGGACATCTAATATAAACAGACTGTATAACAAAAGGAAGAAACTGATGTCCAAGAACAATAGGCAACTGCTTCTGCAGAGGAAGAATTTCCTCCACAAATTGAACAAGTACATCAGAAGTCTTGTAAAGTCCTCAGAAACTAATTATGAAGCTAAAATAACAAGGACAATCATAAGGCATTCTTTAACTAAATCCAAAAATCTAAAAGAGAGCGCTCAGCTATGTGCCGAAATTGGTAGTATAGGGTACCACTCACATCATACCGGAGGAAATTGCCAACCTGCTAGCTGACAGATTTGGCAAAAATTTCACTCCCTATCCCTACCAGCCATACCTCAAATCATAACTGACAGTAGTTCTCTACCTATTATCTCTAGATATCAAGTCATAACTGCATGCTCTAAGGCCAAAGACACGGCTTCATTAGGAACAGATAACATCAAAGGTTGCTTACTAAGCAGTCTAAAACAGGACCTAGATGACCTACTTGCTATTCTCTTTAACCACAGCCTGAGAACTGGCTTTGTACCAGCAGAATGGAGAACAGCAACAGTAATCCCCTTGCATAAAGGGGGGACCATCAACTGGCCCTGGGAACTAAAGGCCCATAAATCTAACCATCCTCATCTGCAAGTCCATGGAAAGGATCATCATGGACCTTATCAACAAGGACATAGGTGACTTTAAATTGTAGACCCAACTCATTTTGGCTTTGTTAAGGGTAGATCATGCTTATTGAACCTGGTAGACTTCTTTGAGAAAGTCACCAAAGCCCTGGATGAAGATAAGACAGTGCATATCACCTATCTGGACCTAGCCAAAGCCTTTGACACAATCCCCCACTCAGGTATCATTGAAAAACTCTCTCAGCTATGTGTTAACCCTTACATTGCCAGATGAGTACCTAACTGGCTCACCAACAGAACAAATACTGTTAAAGCTGGTGACTCCACCTATACCAGTAGACCCGTCACCAGTGGCATACCACAGGGATCTGTACTGGGCCCTTTACTATTTGGAATCTTTTTATTGGAAGTCCAGGCTAAAGTAGCAAGCCTTTAGATTACTATGCTTGCTGATGATTATAAACTAGGCACAGTCATTGAGTCCCTCAATGATGTTAACATATTACAGGAGAGGCTAACACAGACAAATGACTGGTGCCAAATTCATGGTCTAAAACTATATGCAAAAATGTGCACTATTATCCCATTTGGGAAAGTGGAATTCCCCACTAATTACAATATTGACAACACAACTCTAAGTTCAAACCAAGTGGTGTGAGATGTGGGAACACATGATGACAGCAATCTGATCTTTGACCAACAGGTTTCCATGGTGGTAAGGAAAGCCTTCTACATTGTGCATCTCATAAGTAAAGGCATCACATCCAAGTCTAAGGATGTTATAACCCCACTTTACTCAACTATAATCAGACTATTAATTGAGTACAATGCTCCCTTCTGCATGTATCTCACCAGACATCTGCAGCAACTGGAGAGACCTCAGATGTTTCACACTAAGAAGATACAGAGCCTCCAAACCATGACCTATGTGGATGGACTGAAAGCCCTGTCACTGTACTCTGTATTATACAGGCTACTGAGAGGAAACTTGTGCCTGGCCTATGGGGTAGTTTCTGACCCCAAACTGATGGAAATGCTGTGCATCTGCAAATCAAATGGCACTAGATCCACTTGCTCTAGGGATCTCAACCTTGCCAGTGACATTAATCGAACATGCTGGAGAGACAGGTATGTCTCCCAGAGATTGCTGCTGCTCTGGAATAAATGTCCAATTCATGTGAAGCAGAGCTCCTCAATTACACTATTCAGTGCAACCTGGACAAATGGATGGGTGACCAGAAATTCACCTCTGGGGTTTGATCTGTAAAGTATGTCCATCTAACCAAGGACAATTGAGGCAACCCAGGATTAATATGGCTAGGCTTATAAAGGCTCTAGAGCTGCTAGCCTAGTAACCTTCTATGAACCTATAAACTTATGAACCAGTGTGTGTGTGGGGGGGATCAAGCTTTGCACACTCCCAAACTTATATATACCAGCTTCGAGATTGCCATACCTCATGGAAAAGGGAATATTCTGGGAAATGTCCATCTCTGACTTAATATATGTAAGTTTGTTTTTTTGGGCATTCAGTCTCTGTGTTTTGGGACTCCTTCTAGTGGGTCCTGACATTTCAAATGGTTACTGTTAAAAACAATCACCAGGTGAAAATAAACACTGTGTACAGAGTGACTACTGTCCAAAGTATCTGTAACCTCTTTAAAGAAGGTTTCTACGTTCAGGAGACAAGACCTTCACAAAACCAAATTTTGTGGGGTCTAGATCACTTACATTGTTTAAATCTGCATAAATGAGTTCTGATATGTTCCATGACATTGCTTTTAAGGCTGGTGAGGCTACTGGACCTATAATTACCATCGTCTGTATAGTGTTCACCATTGTGTAGAGCAGTCACAGTGGCTTGGACAGTGCATAGGTGGCACTGATGAGAATGCAGCCTGGAATGTCATCTGGTCCCAAGGGAATATGATTTTTGGTCTTTGACAGGGATTCTAAGACTTGTTTCATGACAATTTCAGGGGGAAACTTAATTTTCAGGTAGAGGGGAAGGGAACAATGTCGGCAGGTATGGTAAAGTTAGCACTAAATTGGTCTGGTAATATATTGGCTATATCCTTAGGATTTGAATGTGTGATATTATTATGGATGAGCTTGGCATGTTGTTGGATACCAAACAAAACTAAAGAAAGATTAGCAGTTTCCTTTGGTATCAGGAGTAACCTTACACTCATACTGCCCTTTACATTCTCTAATAGGCCCCTTAAGTTCTTTGCTGGCATATTTCGTTATGTTCTTGAGGTAGGGTAGGGATTTCTTAACCTTTTCATTATTTTTCCTTCTTTTGTCATAGAGTTGATTAATATGGGACTTCCACCCAAGAGGTTTATTCCTGAATTTATAATTTTATTTATGGTGGACGAGTACAGACTTTTTTCTGCAGATGATTAGCTGCTGGTAAAGACTGTAAGTGAATGCAGCAACTCTCTCAGTTAGGTCCATTTGTGGGGGTTATAGGAAACCTTGTATAGGTGTCCTAATAGCTGAAGTAGGTTTTCCCAGGTGAAGTCCCTAAATATTATCTCATTTGGTGGTAGGGAGGTACCATTAAGCCTGACAGAGAAGATGACTGGTTTGTACTCAGTTGTAACCAGGGATGAGGAGATGTGGGGTGGGGTACAGGCAACTACACTGGTAAGGACCAGGTCAAAGGTATAACAGCCTCTAGTGAGTAGTTCTACAAATTACTCCAGTGCATTGGTATTAACAAAGTCTAGGAAATGTGAAGCATATTCATTTTTAGAGGTGCAAGTGTGCCAATCAATGCTTGGGTAATTGAAGTTACCTAGCAAAAAGGTATTTGGTTTTATTTTTAACCCCTCAGTAGAATTAAAGTACATTCTATAATCTCTGGGGGGACATATATGGAGTTCTCTAGGATCTCCAAGTTAGGGTCTTGTGTAAATTCACACAAGGCAATGTTTTTTGTTGACAAATACAGATACTCCCCTGCAGTTAACCAAGGGAATGAAGTTGTGATAGGTACTAATGCCTAAGTAACTAAGTACAAATCAGTCATATGATTTTGGTTATGTTTCAGTAACTACACAGATATGAATGGCCTCATGAAACATATATTTAGTGAAAAACACAAACAAAAATATGGCACACTATAAGGTCCATCTTGTATATCAAACTGACCCAAACCCTTGTTATTTTTTAACTTTCTTAATAGTTTGTTAAATATTATGATTAGGTGCACTAGTTTTAGAGCATGACAGATTTGGATTACTTTGTTACATGCATCAGGCTATTCTTTTGAAAAGCTATTATTCCTGTCCACCATGCTTTATGTGAAGAAATCATTAACTATAGTTCTCATTTGAATCCCAGAATTAAAATCTCTCATAGCATCATCTTTACAGATTTGAACCCCTGAAAAGTGAAGTGGCATAAATTCAAACAAGTACAGCCAGAGAGAGAGGCACTGGTTGACATTGCAAAACAATCTGCATAATACATAAGGCATATTTGTGCAGTTAGTGGGTACACACAGGGTGTTGATAATTCAGAGATAGAGCCTGAGTATGTACGATTTGTACAAATGCAGTATATTTAAACAGAATGATAATTTAAGTAGAAAAGTAAGAAAAAAGATGTTTTGCTATTGTGTTCCTTTTTCGCAGTAGATTTTTAAAGTACGTTTCATGATATACAGTTGCTGTGGAAAGTGTTTGATAATGTAGAACACCAAAGAAAGCTGAATCTGTTTTTCTGTGGTAGCTTTTATATGTAGGAGTTCTAATTCTATGTTTTTTTCTGTTATCATGGCTTTTAAATAGTCTCAGACAAGTATTTAGATACTACTACTTGCTTCCAGTAATGAAAAAAATTGAACCATTAAATCTTGACATTGAATTCAATTTTGTAATCCAAGTTTCACTTACAGTATAGTGATTTCTATATTCTTCACAAAATAAGACTGTGAGACTACCCACTTTTGTGTAAGCTTCATACGTTTAACAAAGCTATAATCATTACTGATTTCTGGAAATATATTTTGTCACAATTTTTCTAGACAAAACGTACATATATCTATAAAAGTCACTACAGAGAAGAAAAGCTACCTTTTCAGTACTTGTACTCACCAGAGTAACAGTTGTGTTCCAGCCACTGCAAAGCAGGCAGGTTGGTCATACATCTCACACTAGACTGACGAGCACTGAGTCTCCTTCTTAAGACACCATGTCCATAGCCATAAACTGAATGTCATAATTATAGTTCAGATTCAGGATCTCACTAAAGATTTGACATTTTCTATGTTGGCAAGAAAATTAGATAGTCTTACAATATCTGTGAATGATGACTTGAAATTCTTGACCATCACCATGAATTGCGATCACGTCATATCTGTCCTGGATTCTGCTAGTATTTTATAAGTGGGTGTGTTGTGTGTTTTATATATATATATATATATATATATATATATATATATATATATATATATATATATATATATATATATATATCCATCTCTCTCTCTCTTTATATATATATATATATATATATATATATATATATATATATATATATATATATATATGTATACACACACACACACACACACACACACACACACACACACACACACACACACACACACACACATATATATATATGAGACATTTACTCTTTCTCCATTGTATTGTGATCGCAAAGGTGGTATATATAATTAGCAGAGGTGTAAGGGTGGTGTAGGGGGGGGGGTTCAAGTCCCCCTGCAAAAAATATGTTTTTTTTTATTTATTTTGTTTAATTTTTGATTGGCTGATGTTCAATCATTTGTGTTAAATCACTTGTCATTTGAAATTTTTTTTTCTGTTTGGTGTATGATACATAGCTGTATATATGGGTTTATATTAGTTTATCAAATTATTGTTTTGTTGCACTCAGGAATGTCAACACAAGATCACCAAAACTTAACATTGCAGGATGCAAGTATCACAATCCACATCATCGAAGGGATTGTGATAGTTTGATCTTGCAATGTTTTGAAGTTTCGAAGTTCTTGTCCTGACTTTCCTGGGTTCAATGGTACGGTAATTCGATAAACTAATACAAACCTATGTACATCTTTTATATTTCTTAACCAGGTTAGAGCACTAATCCACATGGGCTTATTTGAGGAGCACAGTTTGGTTAAATAACCTGCTCGGGGTCGCACAATAGTTTGCTGGCTATATTCCTTGTTTTCGTCTCTTGTAAGCAGTTGCTCATTTATAGAACTGGTATTGTATATATCAATTTTATGGTCTTCAGAATTAATAGTCACAAGTACAATTTTGTTGTGACTACTCTTGGTTCATTTTTTTGTTTAGGTTAAAGTCAGGCTAGGTTTCGTAGAACCTCACAAGTATTGTGCATTTTAGATTCTGCCTAATTCAAAGATGGTTATTCTATAAGTCCATTGCAGTTGAAGACGCATCTTATTGCTGTGGTCTATGAACTGTGTTTGGTTTGTATATCTGATGTTTAACAATTCCCTGGCTATTTCTTCCCACACTATTTACTTTCCTGGACCCCTGTCTAGCAGGACGACTGACATGATCCCTGGGGTGAATTTCCTTTCTCCCATCCAATCGTCAAGGTTCCTCTTGAAGAGGTCCAAAGAGGCACTCTGCTTGACATGTATGGGCAATCTTTTCCAGAGTCTGGGGAGTCTCTGGGTCAGGAACCTATCCCTCCAGCATGTTTTGTTTATTGTGATGACAAGGTTTAGATCCCTGGAGCGTGTAGCTCTGAGGGATTGGGATTTCTTTAAGTGTAGCATGTCCAACAGCTTTGGGTTTGACATGGCCTTGTATGTTAAGCAGAGATCGCCTCTGAGTAGACGATATGCGACAGAGTATAGCTGGAGTTTTTTAAGGCGTTCAGCATAGGGCATCTGCTTTAGGCCTGTGATTCTTTTAGTGAGGTATTTCTGAGGCATTTCCAGTTGTTGCAGATGTCTTGAGAGGTACATACCAAATGGGGCGTTGTATTCTATAATGAGTCTAATGAGGGATGAGTACAGTGGGACAATGACCTCCTTTTTTCTGGATGAAAAGCCCTTCGTGATGAGGTGTGCCACATAGAAGGATTTCCTGACTGTTGTGGCAATGAGGTTATCGAAGGTGAGACCACTGTCCACCTGTGTCCCTAAGTCTCTTATCACACTTTCTGTGTTTAGTGTACTGCCACCTATATGGTAATTCATGGATACATGTTTTTTCCCAAAGGGGATAACTATACATTTCTTGGCATTGAGCTTGAGCCCATGGCTCTGGCATCAAGCATCTGTTTCTGTAAGGCCCTTTTGTAGAGAATCCACATCATTTGGGGATTCAATAATGGTTCCCAGTTTGCAGTCATCTGCAAACTTTGTTAGCCAGACTCCATTAGTGTTAGCCTGTACTTCAGAGAAGTAGATGCCAAACAAGAGAGGTCCCAGGACTGAACCCTGAGGTACTCCACTTGTCACTTGTCTGGAGATGAATTTGGAGTCAGCTACTTTTACAGTGTGGGTTCTGTCAGTAAGCCAGTTGGCAACCCATCGAGTGATGTAGGGATTAATGCCCAGCTTAGTAAGTTTATCTATGATTCCAGATTGGGGGATGGTGTCAAAAGCCTTGGCAAGGTCCAGATAGGCTGTGTGAACTGCCTTACCCTCATCCACGGCTCTGGAGACTGATTCGAAGAAGTCAATCAGGTTCAGGAGACAAGATCGGCCCTTCACGAACCCAAACTGGGTGGCGTCCAGTATTTTAAGGTTGCCAATGTCTTTGTTTATAAGTTCCATGGCCTTGCAGATCAGGCTTGTCAGACTGATGCAGTGGTAGCTCCCGGGATCCAAGGTGGATCTCCCCTTGTGGAGTGGGATAACTGTAGCTGTGTGCCATTTAGTGGGCACAAAGCCTGAGGTGAGGGTATGATTAAACATGACACTTAGGTGAGGTGCCAGTTCATATTGTAGTTCATGTAGTACACAGCCCAGGATGTCATCTTGTCCCATGGATGCTGTATTCTTAGCTTTGGAGAGTGCATTTTTTACCTGTGTGGCCATTATTACCAGAATTTGGCAATCTTCCAGTATTGAGATGGGCCATTTAGGGGGTGAGAGGGGGGTGAAGTTGACACTGAATCGATCTGCCAGGATATTGACAATATCCTTGGGATCAGTATATTTAATGCTATTCTGTTGTAGCTCAGAGCAGATCTCAGCATTGCCATTTAGATTCTTGACATAGTTATAGAATGCCTTGTGGTTGTCTTTGGAATCTTTGGCAATTTTATTTTCGTAACTAGCTTTGAAGGATTTTATGAGGGATCTCAGCTTCTTACTGAGGCTGATAAGGGAGATTTTTGCATCTTGGGATTTTCCTCTTTTCTGCAACAGTTTCTTCCTTTTTTTGTAAAGTTTGTTTATGGCAGGGGACCACCAGATTGGCTTCCTTTTTTTGGAGGAGAGCATCTTGGTTCTATTTAGGATGGCACGATTCATGCATAAGTGGATGTGCTCGTACAGTGCCTTAGTGTAGGACTCAGCAGTCAAACTTTCAGTTCCCATCTGCATAGGTGTCATGAAGTTTGTAACTTCTGACTTGAGTAGCATGAAGTTGGCTTTGGAGAAGTTTTTTATAGAGGTTTTCTTACTGGGGGGTGGGGGTGGGATGTGGATGTTAAGGGTGATTAGCTTTATGGTCTGACCTGACCAACGAGGGGGTGACCATAGGTGTGGAGCATCGATTTCCCATGTTGGTAATGACCAGGTTTAGGATATTGGAGCCCCTGGTGGGACTATGGATTAGTTGATCCAGGGCATTGGAATTTATGAATTCCAAGAACCGTTGGGCAAAGGTGTTGGTACACGAGGAGTTTTCCCAGTTATTGGCAGGGAGTTGAAATCACCCAGTATTAGGGTGTTTGATTGTATATTAATATTTTCCAGCATGTTTAGAAAGGTGTAGTGAGAATCTTGGGGCATGGTGGGGGATCTGTAGCAAGCTACAATTTGGATTGCAGTCTTACCTAGTCTTAGTTGCACCTGGAGAATTTCAGACGCATTGTGTTGGACAACTAACCTGGTGGTGTGAATATCCTTGGTGAATATGGACACTCCTCCACCTTTAGTGTTTCGATCCTGGTTTGATGGATGAAAAGTGTGGTAAGAGTTGTAGCCTGGTATTGCAGGTGTGCTCTCTGGTGCCTTGAACCAGGTCTCAGTTACTGCACAGATATCGATGTTCTCCATTTTTAGGAGTGCCTCGAGAGAGTGCATTTTGAGGTTAGACTTCTAGCATTGAGTAGCACTACCTTCAGATTTTGCATGCTTGTACCTGTTACGGTGGTGGTTTTGTTCTTTGAACATTGCATAAAAAAGGCACTATAGGGGTGGCAAGAGCCTTAGCCAGTAACCTGAATGCCAGGGGCGACAGGTGCAGACCATCTCTGGCAAAGCATTGTGGTCTGTCGATCATGTCGTCCCAGCCAGACAGATACTGGATCCCCTTTGAATGACACCAGAAGCTTAGCCAATTGTTGAAGTCAATCATTTTGTCCTTATATTGTGGTATCATTCTGGGCAAAGGCAGGATGCTACTCAGGGCTAGGGTCATACCTGCTTGGGCCACATGATCTGAGAGCTCTTCTATGTCTCTTTTCATGTAGTCCAGGGAGGTTTGTCTCAAGTCATTCACTCAACATGGACAATGGCAGAGTCATATTTGTACTTGTTGTGGAGTGACTTGAGTGCATGAGTTATGTGGCAGATCCTGGCACCCGACAGGCAGCTCACTGTAATTTTCTCCTTGTTCAGCCTGGTGAGTGGGACATCAGTGTTCCTGACTATAAAGTCACCTATGACTAAAGTGTTAGGTACATTGTCTTGCTTTAGGGGCTGTTGCTGGGTGGCACACTGGTGTTGTGAGCTATGTGACAATTTGGTTGTGATTGGTGTTTGTTTGCGTTTCAGCTTTAGAAGTCCTTTTTGCTTGGGCAGTTTACAGTTAAGGGCCTCTGCATATGTGGATTTAGTGTTGCTATGTGTGGGTGCTGGTGGCGTGAGTTTAGAATGGCTATGTGTTGCTTGAGGTGTAGTGCGGGTGTTAACCTTTTCCTCTTGACTGTCTAGCACAATCTTGGGTGGAGAGAGCTTTGCTTCCAGTTTGGCTACGTAAGTGCATCTCTCACAGGTTGTAGTGTTGGGTAGTAGGAGGAGAGGGTTGTCTGTGTACATGAGGCAATTGCTGCATTGCCTCAGTATGCCCAGATTCACCAGGTGGACAGGAGAAATAAACGGAAGCTGACCCTTGGACATCCCTGGTTTGGTGCTTTTTTTTGAAAAGTACAGAAGCTGTTTTCCCTTACCTTAGCAAGGTACTTTGCAATTATAGGCTGTTAAGTGCCTGTGATTAATTTCTCCTTATTAATAAGGAGAGTTGAATGCTTGTATCAGTTTAAGGCTTCCTAGTGCTTTCCAGCAGGTATTAGAGCAAGTGCTAATCACAGGGATGCTTAAAGGTAAGATGAAAAAAATGGTTTATCCTAAACACTGCAGTGTGCGCTAGAGAAGTTAGATGTGAAAGTAGGTAATTTAAGTTTTACCTGTCTAAAAAGTTAAGTTTTAGTGGAGAGTCACTATTTTTAAAACAGCAAGATAGATTGAAAAGGGGTGATCACTTTTGTATTCTGGTACTATGGAATACAGTAGAATGGCCAATAAATTTAAGTAGCTGAAGGGGAGTGATTTCACAAAATGATAATTTTGTGCTTACTCACACAAGCCACTGAAAGCAGAGAGGAAATGAGATATATGGTCAAATTAACATAAGAGGCAGGCAACTAGAAAGACAGTGGTATTTCTGCCTGACTCACAAGAGACAGAGCTTTGGTGTCTTTTGAAGTTTTAATATGCAGTTAAAAGCAGATAACAAGCAAAACGCATGGTAAACAAAACAAATCACAGCATTCAAAATATAAAAAGGCAATGAACTAATACAAAAATACAACAAATAAAAAGCAAACCAACCTTTCCATCACAGCAAAGTGTAGCAGAGTCTGGGTGAGCCTTTCTCGTTTAAAAACTCACATTTGTGCTTGTTTCCCCGTTTTTCCTGTAACTAGTCTAGTCCAGACACAGATTTGCTGTATCCAGGACTGTTTGTAAACTTCTGAGCCCTCAAGCCTTTCTGTGTTGGAGGGAATCCTTCTAGCTTAGCGGGAGTGGTAAGCACTAGGTAGCCTATCTACCACAAGAAGAGTGGTTTCTGGCCCAGAAATTGTAGTTTATTGGCTATTTGGGCAGTTTTTCCATCTCTCTCAACTTTCTGGTTTAAAAAACCACATTTGCACATGTTTCCCACCTTTCCTGTAACTAGTCTAGTTCAGATGCAGACTTGCTGTATCCAGGACTGTTTATAAGCTTCTCCCTTAGATCTACTAGTTCTCTCCTCTCCTGCACTTATACAAGCTTATTAGTCTAGCACTTTACCAGACTTATTGTAGCAATTATTGTAGCACACAAAAGTGCTACCAGCACTAAATGTTCTACAAGGAAACAGATCCAGTACTTATTATCAATGCCCACCTCTCCAGGCATGTGTAAAGGTCAGTTCCGTCTGCTTTCTCCTATTAACCTGGTGAACTTGGGCATTCTGAGGCAATGTAGCAACTGCCTCATGTACACCAACAACCATCTCCTCTTACCTCCCAACACTCAGATTTGCGTGAGATGCACTTATATATCCAAACTGGAAGCCACGCACTCTCCAGCCAAGACCGGAATAGCTGGTCAAGAGAAGGTCAACACTTGCACCGCACCACATGGAACACATAGCCCTCCAGAACACACACCAGCACTGCCTTCACATAAAAACATAAACCACACACCCACCTTTGCAGAGGCTCTCAATAAAAATCTACCCAAGCAGCAGAGACCTACAAGGCAGAAACACACTTGACCACCACAACATAACACTAATCACGAGACACATAACTCTCCTAAACAGTGTGCTCCTCAACCCAAGCCCCTAAGGTAAAACAGCATGCCAAACACACTAGTCATAGGTGACTCGATAGAGAGGCACAGTGATGTCCCACTCACTAGGTTGAATAAGGAGAAAGTAACAGTCAGATGCCTGTCAGGAGCCAGGATTTGCCACATAACGCATGCACTCAGGTCCCACAACAAAAGGTACAAATATGACTCTGTCATTGTACATGTGGGTGTGAATGACCTGAGATGTTCCTCCCTGGACTACATGAAAAGAGACATGAAGGAGCACTCAAATTATGTAGCCCAGGTGGGTATGACCCTTGCCCTGAGCAGCATCCTGCCATCACCCAGAATTATACCACAGTACAAGCAGAAAATTATTGATTTCAACAATTGGCTAAGTTTCTGGTGTCATTCTAAGGGGAATCCAATATTTGCCTGCCTGGGATGACATGATTGATAAACTTTGATGCTTTGCCAGAGATGGCCTGCATCTGTCACCCCTAGGATTCCAGATACTGGCCAAGGCTCTTGCCACCCCTATAGTGCCTTTTTTATGCAGTGTTCCAAAGACCAAATTACTGCCATAACAGCTACAAACAAATGCAGTCTGAGGGTCATGCTGCTCAGTGCTAGAAGTCTAAATCTCAAAATGCACTCACTCGAAGCACTCCTTAAAATGGAGAACATCAGCATTTGTGCTGTAACAGAGACCTGGTTCAAGGCAGCAGAAAGGACCCCTGCACTACCAGGCTATAACTCATTCCACACCGTTCGGCCCTAGAACTTGGACCGAAGCTCCAAAGGTGGTGGTGGTGTTTCCATATTCATAAAGGATGCATAAACCTCCAGACTGGTAGCCCAACATAATGCATCAGAGATACTTCAGGTGCAACTAACATTGGGTAAGAGATTGATTCAGGTCGTAGCCTGCTATAGGTCCCCAACCATGTCCCAAGACTCACACTTCACATTCCTAATCACCCTGGTGAATATTAGGGTCCAACCTAACACTCTCTTACTAGGCAACTTCAACTACCCCTCCATTAACTGGAAACACTACTCATGTACCAATGCACTCGCCCAACGTTTCCTGGAGTTCATTAATTCCAATGCCTTGGACCAGCTCATTCTTACCCCCACTAGAGGTAGCAACATCCTTGACCTAGTCATTACTAACATGGGCGACCGTTGCTCTACACCAATAGTCAGCTGTTCCCTGGTTAGATCCGATCACAAACTAATCACCTTGGAAATCCACATCCCCTCCCCCCAAACACAAAGGTAACCACCATGAAAAACTTCTGCAAAGCTAACTTTGGGCTCCTAAAAACAGAGGTGGGTAACTTCACAGCACCCATGCAAATGGAGAATAGTTGCACGACTGCTGAATCATACACCAATGCACTGTATGAGCACATACACAAATGCATGGATCATGTCATGCCCAATAATCTGGTGGTCCCCTGCCATAAACAAACTCTACAACAGAAGGAGGAAACTAATGTGGAATAAGGTGAAGTCTCAAGACTAGAAAAACTCCCTTATCAGCCTCAACAAAAATTTGAGATCCCTCATCAAATCAACTAAAACTAGCTATGAAAATAGAATTGCAGCAGATAGTAAAGACAACCACAAGGCCTTCTATAGTTATGTAAAGAATCTCCATTGCAATACCCAGACTTGCTCTGAGCTACTGCACAATGGTACCTCCTATATCGAACCAAAAGATATCACCAGTATACTAACCGACAGATTCAGTGCCAACTTTACTCTTCTCCCCCACAAAGGACCAATCACAATACCAGTAGATTGCTAGGCACCTAGTATTACTGCTGCACAGGTTAAAACAGCACTGTCCAAGGCCAAATATACAGCTTCTATGGGACCTGACAATATCCCTGGCAGTGTTCTACATGAACTACAGAGTGAACTGGCACCTCACTTGTGTGCTCTGTTCAATCACAGCCTCACCTCAGGCTTTGTCCCTAGCGAGTGGCACACTGCTACAGTCATCCCTCTCCACAAAGGAGGAGTGACTACAGACCCTGAGAACTATCGCCCCATTAGCCTGATGAGTCTGATATGCAAAGCTATGGAATGCATCATCATGGACCTAATAAACAAGGATATAGGGAATCTCCAAACTCTGGATCCCACACAGTTTGGTTTTGTGAAGGGTAGATCATGGCTGCTCAACTTGGTCGACTTCTTTGAGTCAGTCACCAGAGCTGTGGATAAAGGCAAGGTGATTCATACAGCCTACCTACTCAGGAATCATAGAAAAACTCACTCAGCTAGGCATCAACCCCTATATCAATAGGTGGGTTGGAAACTGGCTCACAGATAGAACCACAGTGTGAAAGTAGCTGACTCCAAATCAGTCACGAGTGGAGTCCCACAGGGTTCGGTCCTGGGTCCTCTCCTCTTTGGTATCTACTTCTCTGAAGTCCAGGCCAACATGAAGGGACTCTGGCTGACAAAGATCGCAAATGATTGCAAGTTGGGAGTTATTATTAACTCCCCAAGTGATGCTGACATCCTACAGAATGGCCTCACTGAGACCAATGATTGGTGTCAGAACCATGGACTTAAGCTCAGTGCCAAAAAATGTGTCGTCATCCCCTTTGGGAAAAACCCGGTTCCTATGAATTATCAGACTGATGGTAGTCCACTGAACACAGAAGGCGTTATAAGAGATCTGGGAACACAGGTTGACAGCAACCTCTCTTTTGATCATCACATTGCCACTGTGGTCAGAAAGTCCTTCTATGTGGCACATCTCATTGGGTTTGCATCCAGGAAGAAAGAGGTCATTGTCTTCTCTACTCTTCCCTCATTAGGCTAATCATCAAGTTCAATGCCTCATTTGGCATGTACCTCACTAGACACCTGCAACAACTGGAGAGGCCACAAAAATACCTCACAAAGAGGATCCTAGGCCTTAAACACTTGTCCTATATGGACAGACTCAAAAAACTCCAACTATTCTCTGTCTCATATCGCCTACTTAGAGACGATCTCTGCTTGACTTACAAAGCCAGGTCTGACCCAGCTCTGTTAGAAATGCTACATCTAAAAAAATCCCAATCCCTCTGGACCACATGCTCCAGAGACCTCAACCTCATTACCACAATTAACAGAACATGCTGGAGGGACAGGTCCATATGGAACAGACTTCCCATACATGTCAAGCAGAGCACCTTGCTGACCCACTTCAAGAGAAATCTTGATGAGTAGATGGGAAACAGAATTTTCACCCCAGGGATAATTCCAGTGGCTCTACTCAGCAGAGGCACTGGGAACTAAGGTCAGGTGGCACTATGCCAGGGTAATCCTATGGCTAGGCTTGTAAAGGCCCCAGGACCATTAGCCTAGTACATACCTATGAACCTATGAATGTATAAAAATTAGGAAGATCTTAAGAACCTCGGCTCATATTTTTATAGGGGTGTTTAGATCATCACCAGAAATTTTATCTGCTGAGAATTTTGACTTCACTGTTATCATACATTTGTTTCTCTTGCAGATGTTAAGAGAAATGTCAAAAAGTAGGATGTCCTTAGCAAACATATTGCAGTTCTTACACAGTGCTTGATGTAACCACATCTATGTGATCTTTAAAGGAGAGTTTGTGTAGAGCTGGGATTCTGTTATCTATTTAGACTTGTTAAAATGAAAAAAATTCTTTATGCAACTGTACTATTATAAGGTGGAGAAGTTATGCAATGTCTCTTTTTAAGAGGAATTGTTGAGACTGCATATCAGCTAAGAATGACTGCTAATTAGAATATTGCAAAATGTCTTTTAAGAGGGATTGCTGATGCTGTATATCAGCTAAGAATGACTGCTAATTAGAATATCTGTTAAATGCACTTTAGTCCTGGAAAACAGGATGCACATATTTATAGCTGTGAATTTCAGTTATTAAATTACAGAATTTATGTTTTTTTTGACTAAATAAAAAGTTAAGCCTTTTTAAAAATATTTTTATAAGTAGAATTTATTATTGCAATAGGCTTCTACTCTCTAGCAGTGTAGAAATGTATCTGATTTTTTTAAAAAATAATTAGCACATTTAGGAAAATTTTGCAGTCTGCTTAATATGGGAAAAAGTGATAAACTAGAATATGTTCATATGCAGAAAGTAAAACTCCTGACTTGAACAATTAACTAACACTAACAACTGAAGTGACTTCAGAAAAAGCTGAGCATTATGTAATTGCTAACTTACCCCTTTGTATCACACCACAGATGTACAATGCCCTTCTACCCTCCTTTCTTCTTTGTGTTTCAGAATAAGATGCATATTATTGCGGAAGTACTCAGGTATGGGTTGGGTGTTTATTCTATTAAATGAAGATCTAGAGACAGGTATTTTATTTAATATAATGCAATCCCCTTTTTATTTCTTAAGTCTTCTGTGCACAGATAGATCATGAAGCTTTTCTAAGGAATATGATACAGGACTGTTGCAGTTCAGTAGGTAGTTTTCTAAAATGATCGGCAGAGCATCCAAGTGCTCCGGATTATGCATAATGCTCCACATTTAATGAAGAGCAAAGCCACTGTTCCGCTGTTCCGCATTGAACGGCTGTGGCTCCACTACAAAGCTTTTGATTGGTTTGTATACCGCAATTACTGCCAATCGGCATTGCGGTATACAAACCAATGCATAGCTCTGCTACCCTTCCACTTTGGCTGTGCTCTGCAGTTTTTGATTGGCTTGTAGACCGCATTTACGACCAATCACGAACTCGGTCTACGAGCCAATCAGTTAGATAGTCTGAGGAGGTCGGGAGCCAATGAGAGCTCCAAAATACAAGCCAATCATGTTCCTGGAAGCCTTTTCACGCCAAAATAATGGCTTGAAAAAGGCTTCCAGGAATCAGAGATTTTACTTCGACCGACTGCTGACTACATAAAAAGTTTGGCTGGAAGAAGGAAGGAAGGAAGGAGTGGCTGGCTGCAGATGAAGACATCGTGGGAGTCAGACTCGGAAGTGGAAGTTAGCCTGCCAGGACGGAGAGGTGACTTGGTCGGTGAGAGGAGTGTGTTTGCTGAGGATTTTCTTTCTGCTACGCTGCTCTACAACCAAGTTGGAATATCAACTTTGTGCCGTGGTGGTCATATTGGATTATTTGTGACAGTGCTGCCTTGGATTGTATTGCTGAAGTGGTACTGTGGTGTGTATAGGCAGAGCAGAGGTAAGTGTTTTAGGCTTTTAGCTGTAATTGTTGAACTTAAAAATATTTCCCTTTAGAAGTGGTATGCTAGTACAGATCCTGTTATTTTAGCAACTTTCTAAGTGTGTAAGAATTAATATTTAGTCTCAGTGTTTTGTGTCCCTAGTATGTCTCTGAAGTGATAGTAATTTTGTATGCCTAAACAGATTCTGTTATTCTAGCATCTTTCTAAGTTTAAAACAGCAGTATTTAAAGTGTCTGTTTCTACTGCTTGTCCCCCTGGTATGTCTATTTTTTTTTCTTTTGGGGGAAAAACTGTATGCCAAGGCAGGTCCTTGTTCTAGCAACTTTCTAGGTTTATAAGAGCAGTTTTTAAAGTGGTTGTATGTTTCTGCTGCTTGTTCCCCTAGTACGTCTCTGAAAATAATTGCCTTTTATTTTGAGAAACTGTATGCCAAGACAGGTCCTGTTCTAGCAACTTTCTAGATGTATAAAAGCAATATTTAAAGTGTTTGTATATTTCTGCTGCTTGTCCCCCTAGTATGTCTCTGAAATTAATTGCCTTTTATTTTTTTTGAGAAACTGTATGCCAAGACTGGTCCTGTTCTAGCAACTTTCTAGGTTTATAAGTCCAACATGTAAAGTGTTTGTATGTTTCTGCTGCTTGTCCCCCTAGTACGTCTCTGAAATTAATTGCCTTTTATTTTGAGCAACTGTATGCCAAGACAGGTCCTGTTCTAGCAACTTTCTAGGTTTATAAGCGCAATATTTAAAGTGTGTGCATGTTTCTGCTGCTTGTCCCTCTAGTACGTCTCCGAAAGTAATTGCCTTTTTTTTTTGAGAAACTGTATGCCAAGACAGGTATTATTCTAGCAACTTTCTAGGTTTATAAGAGCAGTTCTTAAAGTAGTTGTATGTTTCTGCCGCTTGTCCCCCTAGTATGTCTCTGAAAGTAATTGCCTTTTTTTTTGAGAAACTGTATGCCAAGACTGTATGCCAAGACAGGTCCTGTTCTAGCAACTTTCTAGATGTATAAAAGCAATATTTAAAGTGTTTGTATGTTTCTGCTGCTTGTCCCCCTAGTACGTCTCTGAAATTAATTGCCTTTTATTTTTTTTGAGAAACTGTATGCCAAGACTGGTCCTGTTCTAGCAACTTTCTAGGTTTATAAGACCAACATGTAAAGTGTTTGTATGTTTCTGCTGCTTGTCCCCCTAGTACATCTCTGAAAGTAATTGCCTTTTATATTTTTTGAGAAACTGTATGCCAAGACTGGTCCTGTTCTAGCAACTTTCTAGATTTATAAGAACAATATTTAAAGTGTTTGTATGTTTCTGCTGCTTGTCCCCCTAGTACGTCTCTGAAATTAATTGCCTTTTATTTTGAGCAACTGTATGCCAAGACAGGTCCTGTTCTAGCAACTTTCTAGGTTTATAAGAGCAATATTTAAAGTGTGTGCATGTTTCTGCTGCTTGTCCCTCTAGTACGTCTCCGAAAGTAATTGCCTTTTTTTTTTGAGAAACTGTATGCCAAGACAGGTATTATTCTAGCAACTTTCTAGGTTTATAAGAGCAGTTCTTAAAGTAGTTGTATGTTTCTGCCGCTTGTCCCCCTAGTATGTCCCTGAAAGTAATTGCCTTTTTTTTTGAGAAACTGTATGCCAAGACTGGTCCTCTTCTAGCAACTTTCTAGGTTTATAAGATAAGGTTTTAAGAGGAATATTCTAGCAATATTTAAGTTTATAAGAGCAATATTCTAGCAATATTTCTAAGGTTATAAGAGCAATATTCTAGCAATATTTCTAAGGTTATAAGAGCAATATTTCTAAGGTTATAAGAGCAATATTTAAAGTCTCTGTGCTGCTTGTCCCTCTTATGTTGGGCTTTGTCCAGTTTTCTTGCACTAAGAGGTTGAGAAGTATGTCCAGATAGATTTCAAAAGTGAGTTATAGTAATGGGATGCTTTAACGTATCCAGTTTTGTTTTTGGTAGAACTTTGTGTAACTTGATCTTGAATTCTTTGTCTTAAATGGCACATTCTTGTAAAAGCGCAGAGGGCCCTGGTTTTAAGTACCTTTTTAGGCATCTTTGCCAGGCCCCCACCTTGCTGTAGGATAGGGGTAGAACACATCTAAAGTGGTGAATGTAAAATGCAAGTAGTATTGTCATGATGTGTGTTGCAAGTGCCTTTGTTAAGCTGGATGTGTTTATCCTTGGCATGGATTTTGAGATAATCAAGGGTGCTTTGAGTACTGAATGTCATGAAAGTCACTCTTCCCTTCTGCAACACTGGTTAGGTGGGCAAGTGAGCACCAGAGGATTGAAAGTGTCATCGAAGCAAGGAAGTGAAGCATGCAGGCCTTTATAGTAAACAAAAGGAGCAGAGATGAGCAAGAGAAGAGGGTGCAAAGTTGGGAAACGTCCAGTGATATGGGTAGGTTATGGCCCTATTGTCTTATATCTTTGCTATTGAGGACATTTTCTAATTTTCCTTTTTATACTGTAGCCCCATTTGTTTCATTGTTTAACACCACTGTTTTACAAACCTGCTAGGTACAGACTACCCAGATTACAGTGAGGACAGGGATATAGATATAGATCACACCTCAAAGAAGAGAAGATACACAATTTTTCAGCCAAATTGGGCAAGTGCTTTTGACTGGCTTTCTATGAGTAGGCATGGAGTGAAATTTGCTTTCTGCAAGACTTGTAACACGGATTTCACAATCCATCACAGGGGCCGACATGATCTGCAAAGACATGCCAACAGTGAGAAACACAGGCAGAATTGCAAGCATGCAGCTGGAAGATCTATGGTGGATTTCTTTGGACCTCAGAGTTTAACGAGTACAAAGGTGGTTGAGGCAGAGGTTGGTTTTGTGTCTCTCCTTGCTAAACACAACATATCATTTGCAGCAGGAGAACACATCCTGAAATTTATGAAGAAGTGTGGAGAGGATCAAGATGTTCTCTGTAAAATGACATGTGGAGTGATGAAGGCATCATGCATTGCACGGGATGTTCTGGGGCCTCATTACCAGAGTGATGCTGCAGCAGCCTGCCAGAAATCACCATTCTGTGTGTATATGGACCAAAGCAAAGACATGGGAGATGACAAACTATTAGTCATCCTTTAAACCAAAAAATGACCAAAACGATGAAACCAAAAAATGGCAGAGATAACAGTAGAAGAGTGTCCAAGTAACAATTCAGCCAAAAATAGCGTACAAAAAGTTTTAATAACCACTTTCATCACATGACTTCATCAGAATACACTCCATTGTAAAAAAAGTGTCTTAAATACATACTTAATTAATCAATTAACATAATCAAAATTAATTAAATAAAAATCAATACAGCACTTAAAACCACAGTACTCAAATTCCAAACAGAAAAGACAAATCTTGTTGTTTATTAATAGCCAGTTTACGATGTTTCAAAAAACATTTGACATTAACAGTCTCATTTAAACCAGGTGTTTTGTCTGAATTTAGTCTAATCTGCCATAACGTTTCCCTCTGTTCCAAATAATTTTTAAAATCACCAGCTCTGTTGTCAGGTTTACATACTTCTAAAATAGAAAAAACAATTTTTTTTAAAAAAGGAACATACTACAGAATGCTTATATAAAGCATTATTTTCGTCCTTGCATTTGATGCTATATAAATGTTCTTTAATACGGGTGCCCAGACTTCTCGTGGTCATTCCCACGTAGAAAGCCGGGCAAGCCGTACACAAACCAATGTACACCACCCCACATGAATTACAGTTGACAAACTCTGGTACTTCAAAAGTTTTGTCACTAGTTGCAACAACAATATTAGTGCCTACTGAAATGTACCTGCAAGCCTTACAACTTTGGCAACAAACATAAAAACTGCAAGGAACCACCACGATGTGAAACGAAAATTTATTTAAGAATCACAAGCGCTTTCACGCACCATCCCGGTGCGCTTCATCTGGTTACAATCAATAGTAAAAACTCCCATCCTTATATATGAAATCTTCCATCAATTATACAATCAATCCCATCAATTAAAACAATTTAGTAGAGTGATTTAAAGGGAAAATGCATCCCATATCCATAACATTTTAAAATATTCATATATTTCATGAAAGAGTTCCTTTTTTAAAAGATGCATTTAAATTAATAACAAAAGAAAAAATAATAATAAAAAAATATATAATCAAATTAACTATAAATAGGTCTATTAAAAAATTATAGTATTCATTATATAAATCTACTTAATTTTTATATAAAACCTTTTTACAAAAGCACATACTAGAAAAAAATTACACAATTGTATACATATACATAAAATATATATATATAAATACTGCAACAATATAAATAATGTTGCAGGTAAGATATATATATATATGAAATGTAAATCCATTATGCCTAAATTCTGATTATATTAATAATTTCATGTACATAGCAATAATGACTTTGGCAACAAAACATACCTTTCTTGACTGTCATAACCTTGTTAGAACTGAAGTTGTTATACTCTAGCATTTTTTTAATGTTATTAGTGTTCCGAAAAACAAAGCGCGGTTTATTCCCAACTACACGTATAATATCGGAATTACCTTGAATAACCCTCCAGTTCCTTATAAGTATAGATTTGATGTTGTTCATGTCCCTGCTCATATCAAATGAACATACTAAGTCGAAACTGGAACTCTCAACTTTGGAATGATTTACATGAATAGCATTAGTGTCAGTAGGATTATTCAGAATAGCTGGATAATGAGTAAAATGCTTGTAAAAAATCTCATTACCATTTTCTATTAAAGAAAATTCATCATACCCCCTTTGTAAAAACATGGAGGTGATGAAATGAAATTCATGAACTAAATCTACTGTCCTGCTGGTCATACGACTGGCTCTAATGAATTGGCCCCTTGGAATATTCTTGATAATGTGTCTCAGATGACCACTTTGATAGTGTAAATAACCATTGGTAAATGTTTGCTTTCTGTAAATTTTACTATGAAATCTATTTTCAATAAGGTCCCACCAAATACAGATGTCTAAAAAATTGACCATCAGACCAATTTCCCCTTTGGTGAATTTCAAAAAAATCAGATGACAGATTGATATCAGAAACAAAAGTTTCAACAGTACTCGCATCACCTTCTATGATGAAAAACAAATCATCAATAAATCTACAAAAGAAATTAATGTGAAATTTTTCACTTAAAGTGGGCAAATTTTCTAACTCCCACCAAGCCATAACTATATTTGCGTATGCTGGAGCAGCTGGAGAACCCATGGCGATGCCTCTTTTTTGTTTATAATATTTGTTATTAAACAAAAAGAAGTTGTTGTCAAGAACAACTTCTATCAGCCCGCAAATAGTTGAAATAATACTGTTAGTAAAAAGTTTCTTTCTAGATAAATAACTTCGTACAGCCTCAATACCATCAAGGTGGGGAATGCAGGTGTACAAAGAAACAACGTCAAGGGTGAAGATGATGTGCTTGTCAGGATTGAAAATTCCACTCTCAGCAAAAACTTTTAATTTCTCCAGAAAGTGCCAAGAATCTTTTATAAAAGATTGATCATTGTTCAATAGTGGTCCCAAAACAGCATCTATGGCCAAAGAAATACCCTCAGTAATGGAATGAGGGGAAGAAACTATGGGTCTAAAAGGGGGATTTTTTGGATCTTTATGTGTTTTTGGAATTCCAAAAATCACCCCTATCTTAGGTTCCTCCACTATGCAAAAATTATATAACTCGATGCTAATGTCCCCAGACATAAGAGCATCATATAAATAAGAGTTAATAAACCAAAAGTGCTTGCGGATGTCAAACAAGGTGATAGGTTGATATTCATCCTCGTTATTCAGAATATTTAACATACTGGCCTGATATACATTTTGCTCCATAATAACTATATTGGAGCCTTTATCACTTTTCATGAAACGGAACGTACTACTTAAAGATTTAAGATGTCCCAAAGCTTTTCTCTCATCACTATTTAAATTATCTTGGCCATTCCCCTTAGATTTTAACACCTTGCTAAGGTCTTCAATACATAATTGCTCAAACACTTTGATAGTGTGGTGCAACCTAGGCGTAAAGTTAGAGGGTTTAATTAAAGCTTTGTTGATGTTCGGTAAATCGTGCATTAAATATGATAAATTTAAATTCCTGGTAAACTTCTTTATATCAATTACAGTTCTACTGTAATTGGCTTTGCTATGAGGTACAAAATTAAAACCATATTTTAACACACTTAATTCACTACTACTAAATACATGTTCAGTCAAATTTAGAACACTAAAACAGTCACTATGTTCTCTCATGCCTCGTCCCCCGACGAATTCGACCCCAAAAAAGTACGACTACGAGTCAACACAGTAGATTTGTTACTAGTGGTAGGCTGATTTTTTCTGTTAATTGTAAAATCATGACTTAATTTGCTTCTAACGCTTTTATCTTGATAAGTCTTGATTGGTGATGAACCAGTCAAAGAAATCCTTTGTTGGTTAATGTCATTAACACCGCTACCTTGCTTGGTTTCAGTCACAATGTTATCAGTCAACACATTCAATACTGTGTCAACTTTGTTGGAAACGATGTTACCATCCAACTTATCAAAAATCGAGGTATCAGAGCCGGTTTTTAAAATACCAGCTACATCGCTGAATGTACGCTGATTCACTTTATCACCAACATTAGTACTCTGTCCCTTAAAGTTGTTACCACGAATGTTTAAAGCAAAGTTGTTGTAAGCAGTTTTGTTTTTATAAGAGGCAATGTCTCGCCTCAGTTTCGTATGTTTTCTGTTAGTAACTTCTACGGTGTAGATTCACCTCCTGAGATAAACTTTTAAAAAGTGAATCAAAACTGTCACAGGTCAAATTATTCTTAATGTTAGCCTCAATGCTTGTAATCTCAACCTTTAACAAATCCATTTTTTGGATGTTGTTATCAATAAGCAATTTGAGAAAATTCAACCCGGCTTCATTAAAAAATGAAACCAGAGTGTCAAACATGGGATTGCCCAAACCGACTCCGTTCGGGCACTTGAAAAACCGCAGTCCCTTAGGGACAATACCACGTTCTATGCACAGGGCAAAGTAACAGTTTTCCAGATGTAAAGATTTGTACCTTTTAAGCAACTTCAATAGTTGCTCACGTTGAGTAGTAAGTAATCCTTGGTTAACATCTTCATAACCACGCCTGGATGTATTAAACGGATTCTCGTTCCTGCTAAGTAATTGCTCACAACACACGCCAGCAACTTCACGAACGGGAAATGGCAAACGTTTGTTCTTTGCTCCACGTCCGCTTTCGTTTGGCGTTGGACTGCCAAGGTCAATGACGGTATCACACTCGTGAAAGGAACCAGCTGGACTCGATGTTGGTAAACCAGTGTCAGCTCCATTGGCTTTAGTCATAAGGAACTTTAAAGAATTTTGAATGTCAATCAAAGTTGCTAACAAAATCTTGTTCACATTGTCAGCTCCCGAGGACGGTGTAGTGTGGATAGACAAATTAAGCAGAGACTCGTCTGCAACCTCCGCCATGTCAACTGATAAAGAACCAATAAACCAAAAAATTGACCAAAACAATAAAACCAAAAAATGGCAGAGATAACAGTAGAAGGGTGTCCAAGTAACAATTCAGCCAAAAATAGCGTACAAAAAGTTTTAATAACCGCTTTCATCACACGACTTCATCAGAATACACTCCATTGTGAAAAAAGTGTCTTAAATACATACTTAATTAATCAATTAACATAATCAAAATTAATTAAATAAAAATCAATACAACACTTAAAACCACAGTACTCAAATTCCAAACAGAAAAGACAAATCTTGTTGTTTATTAATAGCCAGTTTACGATGTTTCAAAAAACATTTGACATTGACAGTCTCATTTAAGCCAGGTGTTTTGTTGGAATTTAGTCTAATCTGCCATAACGTCTCCCTCTGTTCCAAATAATTTTTAAAATCACCAGCTCTGTTGTCTGGTTTACATACTTCTAAAATGGAAAAAACAAATTTTTTAAAAAAGGAACATGCTACAGAATGCTTATATAAAGCATTATTTTCGTCCTTGCATTTGATGCTATATAAATGTTCTTGGCAAGCACCTAAATAATGTACACCACCCCACATGAATTACAGTTGACAAACTCTGGTACTTTTGTTTTGTTGCCAAAGTTGTAAGGCTTGTAGGTACATTTCAGTAGGCACTAATATTGTTGTTGCAACTAGTGACAAAACGTTTGAAGTACCAGAGTTTGTTAACTGTAATTCATGTGGGGTGGTGTATATTGGTTTGTGTACGGCTTGCCCGGCTTTCTACGTGGGAATGACCACGAGAAGTCTGGGCACCCGTATTAAAGAACATTTATATAGCATCAAATGCAAGGACGAAAATAATGCTTTATATAAGCATTCTGTAGCATGTTCCTTTTTTAAAAAATTTGTTTTTTCTATTTTAGAAGTATGTAAACCTGACAACAGAGCTGGTGATTTTAAAAATTATTTGGAACAGAGGGAGACGTTATGGCAGATTAGACTAAATTCAGACAAAACACCTGGTTTAAATGAGACTGTTAATGTCAAATGTTTTTTGAAACATCGTAAACTGGCTATTAATAAACAACAAGATTTATCTTTTCTGTTTGGAATTTGAGTACTGTGGTTTTAAGTGCTGTATTGATTTTTATTTAATTAATTTTGATTATGTTAATTGATTAATTAAGCATGTATTTAAGACACTTTTTTACAATGGAGTGTATTCTGATGAAGTTGTGTGATGAAAGCGGTTATTAAAACTTTTTGCACGCTATTTTTGGCTGAATTGTTACTTGGACACTCTTCTACTGTTATCTCTGCCATTTTTTGGTTTTATTAGTCATCCTTGTTGGTTACCTTGATGAAAAGGCAAGCAAAAATGTGATAAGGTTCCTTCATATGCCAGAATGTGTGTCAGGAACTGGGCAAGCAATGTTTAATTCTTTAATGTCCACTCTGACAAAATTTAACATTCCAGTTTTCAACATTGTGGGCAGTTCTTCAGATAATGCTGCCTCACTGATTGGAAAACACAATTCTGTGCTATCTTGTTTAAAGGAGGTGAAGCCCACAATTATAAACATTGGGTGTCTCTGCCACTTGGCAGATCTCTGCAGTAAGGCTGCTGTAAAAGCACTACATTCACCAGTTGAAACTTATATTAGATGTGTACTGCCATTTCAGTTCTAGTGCACAAAGACAACAAAAACTGCAGGAATTTGCTTTGTTCACAGATACTGACCCCCTCAAGGTCATTAGACATGCACCTACTAGATGGCTCAGTGTTGGTAAGGTTATTAACAGAACCCTGGACATGTGGCCAGCTCTAAATTCATATTTTCTGTCTGCAGACCCAAGGTCTGCTAAGATTGACTTAATTTCTAAAAACCTTCAGAGTCATGAAGTGCATACGATTTTTATGTTCCTTAAGTATGCTCTGGAACCCTTATTGGAGTTCAACATACAGCTTCAGAGCAGAGAAAGTCAGCTACTGACACTGCATGCCACTGTGCATAAACTCCTGCAGCAGTACGCTGGCAGAGTCCTCAGACCTGCCGCTGCTGTCAGTCTAATCAAACACAGTGATGTGTCAGTGTTGACTGATAGTAGCTGTGTTCTACCAAATGGTGAACTGCGGATTGGCTATGAAGTCAAGCAGTACATGAACAGCCATGAGGAGGATATTGCCGGCACAGTTACTGAATTTAACTTTTAAAAAAAAGTTGCAGCTTTTTATGCTGCAGTGCTGCAGAAAATGCTGAAAAAGTTTCCCATGCAGGATCACTTACTGAAAGATGCTGCATTACTTATTAATCCAGCCCAAAAATTGGACATTTCTTCAGGGCTTGTCAGAGATGTTGACTTCCGTCTGGGTGTATGTGAAAATGATGTTGAGGCTGAACAACTAATCGATGAGTTCACCCAATATCAGATTGAGGACACGGGGAATCTGACAGGCCCAGTAGATGGGCCCCACTCATGTGTGTCACAGTACTGGGCACACCTTCTGAGGGACCTTTGCACTGAAGGGAAACTGCCACTCTTTAAGCAGCTGATGATGAGCCTACTTTGCTTACCACACTCTAATGCACAAGCGGAAAGAGCATTTAGTATGGTGCGGAAAGTGAAAACTGAACTGTGTCAGTCTCTGAGTGTAAAAACACTGAACTCTTTGTTGGCAGTCAAAATGAATGAAGAACTGGATGTCTGTGATATTAAGCTGCCAAAACATGTTTTAGAGGCTGCCAAGAAAGCCACAGAAGCATACAATAAGTCTACATCTGATGTATGATAGGATTCTGTTTAACTTGGTATAAACTTTGTGTGAATTGCAGTATGTCTTTAGAAAAAGTAGAAAATGTGATTTTTATTTTTGTAAAGTGCTGTTTCATTTACGTATGGTGTGGTTATGGTATTGCAGATTATCAAATAAAGGTTTTTGGATTTGAGAAGTGTGTGTTATTGAATTTGACAGTTCTACCATGCTCCATGGTGAAGGCACATTTCGCGCAGTGCGAAAATAGGGTGTTCCACATTTTGACCATTTGTCACACATTGTTAGGGTCTGTGTTCCACACAGGCCTCTTAAGAGGCTGAGACCTATGATGATCGGTTTACTCAGTTTTTCTCAGATAGGAAAATTCACTACGAACAAGCATGTCTTTTCAAGATTGCTACAGAAGTGCCATCTGACTTGATGATTTTCTCAGAGCTACAGGGTAAGTAAATGGAAACTGAGAAAATTAAACCCAGAACTACAGGATGAAGCTCATTAACAGTTCACAGCTTTAATTGTCTATGCTAAAATACCAGCGACTGATTGTCTTTTCTACATAACAATTTCTTGCTGCATGGATGCAGTATTTCTATTTGCTTTTATTACCTAGAATTGTTACTGTTACAGGAAATTCATTTACATCCAAGAAAAAAATTGCTGTCACATAAGAATGACAACTGTTATGCTATATTCCATATATGGTTTTGGAACACAAGTTACAAGATGTTGACAACTGGTTCAAACTGAATTTGTATTTGTGTGTTTGCTTGCATGCTATGCAGTATTATTTTAGTATTAAGTCTTTCCAGCATTTTTTGTAATCCTTTTTATTGTTTTTTTTCTTTCTTTTTTAGTGAATAAAATAAAATATAATATATAAATAATTCTGAACCCTCCCAAAAAGCAAAGTTAATCTCTTAAGTGTTACCCAAATCTAGAAAACTACATATAAAATATTTTCTAAAAGGCAATGAATAACTATATACAATATTTACAAATTTGCTTGCAAGAGAAGAATATCTTAAACTGTTACAATTATATCAGCCCCCCCAAAATGAGAGACTTACATAGATAAATGTACAACAACAAAAAGGGGGAAACACTTAAATATTTAAAGAATTGATAGCAGTATTAATATCAAACGTCTCCAATAGTAACAAAACTTTAGTCCAATAATTAGAGACAAATGTACTCTTACATGTTCTACTCTTCTTTACTTCAGTCTCTTTAGTTATTACTGACTTCAGTAGCTGAATAAAATCTGTAAAGAGAGGTTCTTTATTCTGTTCCCATATCCTAGTGATCACTTTCCTTGCAGTTGTTAAGATTAGTCAAACCAATGAAAACAATGGAAATTAATCAAACGTAAGACCTCTAGGTAATGCAGAATTAAATAGAACATGTTCTTTATCAGTTTTACATTATAATTCTATAATGCTTCAATGAGATGATTTATGCTTCAATAGTAATTTCTAATACATTTAAAGTCAAATATAATATGTTGCCAATTTGCTTTTAGTTCAATATTACATCTCAGTGTCTGATCTTTTTCCTTTTATCCTAGCTAACCTATTTGTTAAAAAGCTCTATGGATACACTTCCAGGTATAATTTCTTCAGAAAAAAACTAAATGAAAACTCCAGCCAAGCTAGAACTTCCAATGAGTGACCTCCCAAACCTCCTGAAATAGAGGCACATGGGATATATGCAAATGACCCTTATGAACATCAGGTGTTTCAGCTATAACAGTGTGACCTTCTAACTCTTTGTTTTAATTAGGTATAATTTTTTCCAAAACTGAACTTGAGAGGTAGATCATATAGATTTCAAAACATGATTCTTATCTGAATCTGAATAAATATATTGATCATTCTGACAAAGGAACTGCCAAAATATGTCAATAATATTATCTCTATATCCTAAAATTATTTATGTAACTTAAATAAAATTGTTTACTCTCTTTTTTCAACAATAAATTGACATAAATATTCTAAAGGCAATGGATTTTTTCCAGAAGAAAAAATGGAAAAGCTTAATGTTTTTCTTTTGCATAAGGTCTAATTCATAGTAGAATTATCCTATCCTCTTCACATAATCCAAATTCAGATTTCAATTTATTCATATATTTCAATATCTTATCACAAAAACAATTATGCCATACTATGAAATTAATATTCCTCCAATGAGGCACACAGTGAATATTTAATTTTAATGATAAATATTTAATAATGCAAAAAGGGGAAAAACTATCCCTAACCATTTATTAAGTCAATATCTTTAAATACAAAGTTTTTTGAAAGCTTTTAATCTATAATTAATGTATTGAGAATTAGTGGGCTTGTAGATACTAAAGTGTCGATGACTACTTAATATAATCCATAACTTGTTAAAACCCTAATTTAAAATATTTTGGTTAGTTCTCATCTTTTTAAGTTCAGACAATGAAGCATGCAATGATTTCTAGTTGTCACTGTAATTATCATCTAGCCATAGTACAATTGTTTTAAAAATAGCTGCAAGTGATTACATTTCTATATCAGGTAGTATAATAGTGCCCCTATTTCATTTTCTAATGTGGTGATTAAATGCAAGACAGGGCTTATTTAGATATGAAAGAAAACTTGATATATTTTTATGATTTAATTTTATATGATTTTTATCAGGTATAATGGCAATGGTTTAAACTATGTAAATACATTTAGAAAGCATTATAATTTTAATTAATTTTAATCTTTTCTCAAAGCTAAAAATGAGTAAATCTATAATACAAGATTCATAATTCATACCTCTGGTATCTTGACATTTTTTAACAACCCAGATAATAAAAAATACTCAAAGAAAAGTGAAAAATTAACTATGAAGGTGCTGCCGTGCTGTACCACAACCAAAGTCTTCTTAAGACACAAAGTCTTGTTGGCTGTTTACTACTGAATCAGAGTCTGGTTATAACACAAAGTTTTGCATGACTGTATCTGTAGTCTGTTTAAAACACAGAGCCTTGCAAATTGCACTGATGAGAAAATATACTTTTCAGCACAATACTATTTTACTGTAAGCACAGTTACTAATAAATAACTTATTCTTATAACAAATTACATGTACTATTTTGACAGCTTGTAGCATAGATGTACAGTTTTACTTCATGATCAGCATGAAAGATTATTCTCTTATACAATACCTCAGAACAAGTGTGTTTCTACAAAATACCTGTAACATTAGATTGATTTTCACAGTCTATTTATACTGTTTTTGGATCCTGTTTTTCTTCTTTTTGGACTTTGTATGGAAACATCTGTTTGCTGATACTTGTATTTTTAGATTTATTTTTCAAGGAAATATCTTGTGGGAAAACAGGACAAATTGTTTTTTTTCTAATGATTATGTCCATTTATCTGTGAGAAAGTATGTCAAGCTTTTTCTAATATTGTGACAAACATGTCTTTCAGGAAATATCTTGTACAAAGCACATACTGTAGATTTATAAAAAACATGTCCATTCATCTGTCAGCTTCTTTGCTGATAACATGTTTTTTAGGAAACCGCTTATAAGAGAGCACATATTGCTGAGTTTATAAAAAAATGTCCATTCATCTGTCAGCTTCTTATAAAAAACATGTCTATTAATAGATACAGAAAAAAGGAGGACCAGCACTCAGAGGCAGCAGTTAAAATATATTTAATTAGATTGTAACAACAACCTAATACATAATCACATACCGGTTTCGGCCAACAATGCCTTTCTCAATGTGTCTAATCCAAACAATTTAGTTACAGCCCATAATGCATTCAGCTAACAATTTATACTGTCCTCTTAAAGTGGTATGTTCCACATTCATTCTTTATTACTGACAGTTAAGCTAAACACATAAACTCCATAAGTTACAAATGAATTCACCATAATAACCCAAAATAAACCTTTTGCCTGCAACAAAATATAACTTCAATGTTATTTTTGTGATCAGTCTATATTTTATACATATTTGTATGGTGAAATCTATTGATAACAGCAATATTAAACCAAATGTGGGTAATATTAATTTTATGTTGTGAATAAAAATTTTTGTAAATTATTCAACAATTTTTAACTTTTAAGGGTACATCTGTTGAATGACATATTGTATATACAATGTACAGCATGGGAAGATGTAAAAAATAAGGAATAATGATAGATATTACAAATTATGATAATAATACTAAATCTTAAATAACATATTAAGTTTAGATCAATATTATTCCACTTGGAATATCACCTTTAATACCATTTATCCTTCCTGTACATGATATTCATTGAGTCCGGGTTTAAAAAGGGCCCCAAGTGTGGTAATCCATCTTTCTTCCATGTTATTTGATCTATTGTGCCAACCCATTTTGAAATTCCTGTGTGACTGTATTCTGTCTATTATAGTGAACTGAAATGAAGCTGTAGTATGTTGTCTAGTGTGTTTATATAGTGCGTTGGTTATGCGCCTATTTCGAATGGCGCTTAAATGTTCACTAATTCTGATCCTCATAGGTCTGGAGGTCTGACCTACGTAAAAAGCAGAGCAAGAACATTGTGCCAAATATGTCACCCAGTCCGAACTGCAGTTTCCAAAGATTTTGATCTTAAAAATTTTTGGTGTATTTTTGCTCATAAATTCTTTTGTTTTGCAAATATGTTGACATAAACTGCAGTGTCCACATGGATAACAGCCAACCAATGTATCTCCAAATAAAGTGGTTTGGTGTTGTATACCAGGAAGGCGGCGTTTGTAATGTGCAAAATTAGACTGAATATTTCGTCCTCTTCGATATGAAAATGAACAATTTTCTGGAAGAATATCCCTAAGAAAGGAATTAGACTGTAGGGTTCCCCAATGTTTTTCAACAATATTTCTGAACCATTTGGTGTTATTACCATATGTAGTAATCAGCCTGATTGGTTGTTTGGCAGACTGAACCCCTTCCGTAGATTTATTGTATTGAAGTAACTCCCCACGTCTTTTTTTGGCAATTTGTGCAACTGTGTTGTTGAGTCGGTTGATATTATATCCTCTGTCTGTAAATCTGGCAGTTAATTCACAAGTTTTTTTGTAATATTCCATATCGGATGAACAAATTCTTTTAAGCCTTATATATTGTGATTTTGGAATATTGGTGATAATATGGCGGGGATGGGAACTTGTTGCATGTAGAATGGTGTTGTATTGCGGAAATTTCCGATGTATTGTTGTTGACAAGGTATGATCTTCCAGTCTATTAATCAATACATCCAAAAACACAATTTCTGTGTATCCAATGTTTATGGTAAATTCAATATCCCATGGGTTTTTGTTGAGATATGCCACAAACTTGGTGAGGACCTCTCGGCTACCTCGCCACACCAACCAACAGTCATCTAAATATCAACGCCATATATCTATCCATATGTTCCAAAAAGATGTTTCGCTGGTTGTCATAAATAAGATGTAGTTCCAAATATCCCATGAAGAGATCAGCATAAATTGGGGCAAAAGAAGCTCCCATCGCTGTACCCTTAATTTGCCAAAATGGTATCCCTTCAAAGTAGAATATATTTTTTTGTAAAACAAATTTGGTGAGTTGAATAAGGAAATTGTTGAATCCAGTGGAATATATTTTTGCTTCTGTAAGCCAGTATGTTACAGCTTGAATACCTGCCGAATGTGGTATACTTGTGTATAGAGATGTTACATCTAACGTACACAAAAGCCAATTTTCCTCCAGTTGAGAATCTTCAAGGATATTTAGAAATTGGGTCGTGTCTTGAATTCGTGATCGTACCATGGACAATAGTGGTTTAAGATATTCTGTTAACAAAGCGGACAGTGGTTCAGTTAAGGACCCATGACCAGACACTATAGGTCTACCCGGGGGGTTATTTAAATTTTTGTGTGTCTTTGGTATTAAATAAAGAAATTGAGGCATGGGTTCTGATACTTTTAGTTGGTTCGCCACCTGAGATGAAATAATTTCTTCTTCTTCCGCCAAATCCAAAAATGAATCTATTTCAGATTTAAAATTAGGAGTCGGATCTATTGCCATCTTGATGTAGAACCTAGAATCTGATAACTGTGTTATTGCCTCTGCCTTATATTTAGTATAATCCATGACGACAATTCCACCTCCTTTGTCTGCATTGGAAATGACAATGTTTTTATTTTGTTGTAGTTGTATTAATGCTTCCCATTCTTGTTTGTTTAAATTGTTGCGTACAGTTTCAAGGTTTTTTGAAAAATGTAAATCTCTTAAAACACATTCCTTAAATGTAGATACATATTTATCCATTGGGGGCGTGAATGAAGATTTACCAAATTTGAAACCAGTAGATCTTTGAAAATTATTAGTGTCTGAAAAAAATAGCTTAAGGTTAAGATTTCTACAAAAATTGTTAATGTCTTCTACAAATGAATGTTCTGACACCGATGCAGTGGGTACAAAATTTAGTCCTTTATTAAGTACTTGGTATTGACATTATGTTAATTCTACTGATGAGATATTCAAAACATTATTTACTGTGTTGTAACTTGTTTGAGTAGTGTCTGTAAACTGGTGGGACCTCTGTCCTTGTTTATGTTTATGCTTCCTGCCTCCTCTACGTGTCTTTCCCCTAAAGGGATAGATTGTTTTCTTTTGGCTACTGGGGACGCCTGGTTGGAGGAAACATCTCCATCCGTAGTGGATGAATAGTCATCATCTGTAGTGACAACATTTCTATGATCTGATTGTTTTTTTAATATGGATCTTGGTCGTTTTCTACCCCTGGGAAATTTAAATGTATCATCATTAAATCTGACATTTTTTGCAGTGACAAAGGGTATGCCTTGTTCATAATCACCTACGTCTCGATTAAATTTGTGTAGCTTCCTTTTCTTTAAGTCTGTCTCAATGTGCTCTAGTTCTTTAGATAGTTGTGACAACTGGTCTGAATAATAAGTTGTAGAAAAAAAACCTTCAACCTCAGAACAAGTTTTGTGTAGTTCAGGAGTAAGGATCTGAATGTTTCTTTCATAATACTTAATAAGGCAATCTATAAGTAAGATTGAAGCCTGATGTTGTGCCTTGGCCCAGTCTTGTCTTGGTTCTTCATCAATATTGGGAACCAACGGTTGTAACTTAATACGAAGCCCTCTGGGAGTTATATCCTTAATTTTGTATGCTTTAAATGATTTCAAGTGCCAAATATTGGTTCTAAAGGTCTTCATTTGACGTTGTAGCTTGGTGAATCCCTGTATGCATTTATCCTTAGAATTGATATTGCTATCATTCATAGGTGTATGGTCCAAATTGAGCCCAAAGACTTCTAAATTGTCCTTATCTGCAGTCAAACCTTTTAAGAGGTCATTTAAATCCATGGTTGCTATGATGATGTCCAAACCCTTCTATTAATAAAAATAAATCTATATAGCTTTTTTAGTATAATTTTGGATATATCCAAAAGTGTTTTTGATGTATTTGTACTATGTATTGTCAAATTGCCTGAGCCAATTATTATTAGATTTTTATATATTTTGTTGATTGCATGTAAGACAGTATGTATTGCTGAGTTTATAAAAAGCATGTCTATTAATAGATACAGTCAGAGCTATGTCATATAGTATGGATGCTCATTACATATTGCTAAGCTCTATTCCTATATTTAAGCAAGCGTTATTGTATGCCTTATTTATTTTGCGTTTTTGTAGCAGAATTGATTTCAACCTTTATTCATTGTTTAGCACACTCTAACAGTTCCCCCTTTTTATTTTAAACCAGAGAGACAAATTCATCATTGTTTAGTAATACATTTTCATTATGGCAATTGACAACATTAACTTGTTGATTACTCTTGTTAAGCAAACTTTAATACATGTAAGCAATATGCAAACAAGCACTACAAAAACAATAATAGCAATTAAAAATATGATATATTTTTTAAATAATCAAGATTTTGGTGGTAAATACGTGATGTATCTAAGGTGTTTACTGGATTTTCTGGATTTTCAGTGACAGGTAATATGTCTCTTTTTCTTTTTGCATTTCTAATACTTCCCTTTGGTAACTCTTTTACATGATGCATTGCTGGTACTACTAGCCCTATATAGCAGGTGCCATCCCATCCCTTTGGTAACTATTTATAAGCATATTTTCCCACAAATATAATATAACCCATCTGACAGCTTAGCTGTGAGAGACTGCCCTTGTGTATATGCCATTAGAACAGCTTTCATACATCTTACTTTACTGTTTAACTGAGAAGTGTCTTTCTTTAACTGAATGAAAGTTTTAAAACATTTGGGAATAAAAATTCCAAAACATCTAAGTAATGCATCTGTCCACTCATTGGATCCTTCTGTGTATGCTTGCCATTCCTCAAATGCAAGCATGTTGTAAAATATGTTTTTTTTATCATTCCACTTTAGTAAGCTTTGTAATAATATAGACTGTGTGTATACAGAGCTGCAGTGATGCCCTGTTCTATAACTTGTACTGGTTTTGCGCTCTGCAATTCCTCCTTTAACTCTTCTATTCGAATATTAGCTTGTATTAGTTTATCCTGAACATCACTAACCAGATTTTCTTTATCCTGTAACTGTTGCTTAAGATCTGACATTTCTTTTTGTAGTTCTTTACAGGTGTTATTATACTTTTTAGTAGACTCTTCTGTTGATTGTTGGGCCCCTATGCACATTTGACAGAGTTCTTGTATATCACTTCTGAACTTTTTGAACTCACCTTGTTTGTCTTTTAGGAATTTGTTAAATTCTTCTGTTAAATGATCAAGAACCTTGCCCCTCTCCATATCCGTTGTGTGTTGAACAGTGGCTTCATTCCACTGTTGTACATATGTTTAAAGAGTGTTACAAGATCTACAGAAGATTCTGTCAGTATTAGGTTTGACTGCTGTTCTAGCTCTGATATCAATGCAGTAACAGAACACAATTGTTTAATATCTGGATATAACATAAGCATTTTACCTTTTGTTGGTTCATCACCATTAACAGGTCTGTCTTTACAGTCTAACTTTTGAGCTATGGCTTGCCTGTGTTTATATGGCATTGCACACAAAAAGCAGTTTCAGATGATTCACAATAAACATTTACTATGACATGCATCATTTTTTTGTTTCAGATACCAATCAAATGTTACAGCCTACTTACATAATGCATGTACATCAACTTTCCCTAATAAGGTTTTACACTTACTAATGTGCTGAGTGTACCAACATTCCATTTTTTCCCATAATTTATCTGGTTGGTCTGAAACATTAAGTGTAAAGGTTTTTTTTACATTTGCTGCTATACTCCCTAATGGCATCCATACTTATATGTGACACAGAAAAAAAGTCTTACCACTTAGCAATAGAACAGGTGATCAGGCTGTTGTTGCAGATGGCTGGAACATTTTTCCATAGTCACTCAAGAAGCTGGTGAAATGAAGCTGGCAGTGGGTGGCTTCGAAACCTTTTCTTCACCTGACTTGGAGAATTTATGGCATTGTGACTTTCCTGCACTGCAGTCTCAATCTGGATTCAGATGTCTGAGGAATTGTACTGCTGCAAGCTGTATAAAACTGAAGTGCTCAACATAAATGTTAGTTATTGCACCTTTACTAGAGTGACCTTATACAAGGCATCACTCACCCTGTGTTCGGATACAGGCTAGGATCACCATTGAAAAATTAATTATGAAAGTGCCTCTCTGCTGTACTGGAACAAAATCTTCCTAAGACACAAAGTTTTGTTGGCTGTTTACTGCTGAATCAGAGTCTGTTTATAACATAAGGTTTTGCATGACTGTATCTGCAGTCTGTTTAAAACACAGAGCCTTGCAGTCTGGACTGCTGAGAAAATATCATTTGCAGCACAATACTATTTTACTGTAAGCACAGTTACTAATAAATAACTTATTCTTAAACAAACAACACGTAGTATTCTGACAGCTTGTAGCATAGATGTACAAAGTTTTACTTCATGATCAGCATGGAAGATTATTCTCCTACACAATACCTCAGAACAAGTGTGCTTCTACAAAATGCCTCTAGCATTAGATTGATTTTCACAGTCTATTTATACTGTTCTTAGATCCAGTTTTTCTTCTTCTTTTTGGACTTTGTATGGAAACATCTGTTTGCTGATACTTGTATTTTTAGACATATCTTTCAAGGAACTATATTGTGGGAAAGCAGTACAATTTTTTTTTCTGCTGATTATGTCCATTTATCTGTGAGAAAGTATGTCAAGCTTTTTCTAATATTCTGACAAACATGTCTTTCAGGAAATATCTTGTAAAAAGCAGGTACTGCTGATTTATAAAAAAAAAGCATGTCCATTTATGTCAACTTTTTTGCTGATAACATTTTTTTTAGGAAACAGCTTGTAAAAGAGTACGTATTGTTGAGTTTATAAAAAATGATGTCCGTTCATCTGTCAACTTCTTTGCCGATAACATGTAAGACAGTATGTATTGCTGAGTTTATAAAAAGCATGTCTATTAATAGAAACAGTCAGAGCTATGCCACATAGTATGGATGCTCATTACATATTGCTAAGCTCTATTCCTACATTTAAGCAAGCTTTAGTGTATGCCTTATTTATTTTGCATTTTTGTAGCAGAATTGATTTTAACCTTTATTCATTGTTTAGCACACTCTAACAAAAGGCAGATTGTTTATTATTTAATATGATTACATTAGAGTTTTTCTCATTAAAGGATAAGACCAAACCTAACTCAAATATTTTAGTTATTATTATTGCTTGCTTTATGGAAGACCTAATATTAGTTACAGTTAACACAACATCATCCACAAATAGTGATATTTTTGATAATAATAATAAAAAAGAATTTGTGAGAGATGATATCCTTCTATATTACCCCTAGTAATCTCTATATGATTATATAAATGAAGTCCAATTTTGACATCAGATTTATTTTCAATATATACATTTTAATTAGGATAATAAAATTATCAGGAAAATTAAATAATTCCAAAATCTTGAAAAGTAATCCCATTTAATAGCATCCAATGTCTTCTTTAGATAAATGCAGATTATAAGTTATTATTATTATTAGCTATATAAGCATCAAAATCCTTTTAATTTCATCATGAGTTTATCTAATTTTAATAAACCCAGTCTGACTTTCATTTATAATTTTAAGAATAATATTTTAAGCCTATTTGAAAAAAACAGAAACAAAAAAATATAATCAATGCTTAACAGAAAGATAGGTCTATATAATGTCAATAACAAATGAGCTTTCATTATTTCAAAATAGGCAATATATATATATATATATATATATATATATATATATATATATATATATATATGGGTCTACCTGACATCATCGACAGCGGAAAACACCAAATGAATCACGAGTGCCAGAAGATCGACAATGCAGAAGACCGACGCGATGGATGAAAACACCGACGCCGAGGATGCCGACATGGGAAAAGGCTGTGTAAGTATGCGGTAGTGACGGACATTAGGGTGCGAGTAAGGTAAGTGTGGATATTGACGGTCTGTGGGGATAGGGGTGGGTTAAGTGAGTTAGGGTTAGGGACTGGGTTAGGTAAGTGTGCGGTAGTGATAGTCTTTGGGTTAGGGGCGGGTTAAGTGAGTTAGGGTTAGGGAGCGGGTTAGCTGAGTATGCGATAGTGACGGACCTTAGGGTTAGGGTTGTAGATAGTTGTGTATGTGTGGTTTAGTGTGGGTTTGTAGGGATTTTGGTGTGCTTGTGTTGTGTGTGTGGTTTTTGGACAGGGGATGTGTTTTGTTTGTTGATTGTTGTTATTGTGGTGTGTGCAGTGTATGAGGTTTCGTGTTTGTGTACCATCGGTTATTTCGTTGTTGGGCATGTGAGGTTTCGTGTTTTTGCACTGTCGGTTATGTGGTGTCGGTAATTTCGTTGTCGGTGTTCTGGGGTGTCGATTATGTCAGGTAGAATCATATATATATATATATATATATATATATATATATATATATATATATATATTTCCAAGAAGATGGAAAATATTATTTTTCTGAATTTCATTAAATGTTTCATGCAAAAGACAAGCATATTTGCCCACAAAAATTTTATAAACCTAAGCTATTATGCCATCTATACTTGGAGCTTTATTGTTCTTCAGACCTTTAGTGTTGGCAATTTTATTCATACTTATTTTTTATTAATACATGGCGTAGTCTTACATAATAATTTTATGTTTATATTCCTTTCTATAAATGTAGCATAATATAGATTAGTAACCTCTTTGTTATTAAAATATTGATTTTCCTATATTATTCTTTAGATTGAGAAAGACTCTCTTCTATATTTGTTTTAATTATTCTGCTCTTTAAATCTTTAATCCATTGAATTTAATTTAGTATAGACAGAATTTTAGATTTTTTTAATTACATTTTCATACCTCTTTGAGTCATTGAATAAGTGGCAGACTTTAATTTCATTTCCCATGTAGTTTCTCTTGTATATCAACTAGATTTATAAACCATTCTTTAATCTTACTTCTTCACCATAACAATGCTTTCCAATTTAAATATGCTTTTAATGAATCCCAAATCATAAATTTCTTTATATCATCACTTTTGTTTCTTAACAAAAAATTATTAATTTCTTTAGCTAGCCACTTTTGAAAATCTTCCAATTTTGTAATATATACATAAAACCTGTTTATCATAATTAATTTATTACCTTCACATTTTAATTGCAGACCCAAAACATTGTGATCACTAAAGGAAAAAGGAAGATCTTAAAATGTTCCACCTCTGAGGTTAAATCTTTTGAAATAAAAATCTTATCAGTCCTTGACTGAGTCCCGGAAGCAAATAAATAGTGTGACTATTTTAAAGAGTCTGGATCTTTTATGCTATAAGTATCTTTTGAATGTAATAATTTTACAAAGTTTTTTATAACTTTAGCTAGTGCTGATATTATTGGAGTGGATAATGCACCAGATTCATCTTTACTAAAAATTAAATTAAAGTCAGTACCAAATATTAGACTTCCTTTTGCATTATTAGTCAGAATTTGTAATATTTACCTGACTTTTATAGCCCCCTAGCCCTGGAAACCAATAAATATTGGCTAAAGTCAAGATTCTATTACCGAACTCCACCACAATAATAGTAAGCATCCCTTCATTGTCACTATACTTGTATAAAACTCTAGGCACTGTTAAACCTATCCTCCATAAAATGGTGAGAGATCACCTTTTACATTTCAAATTGTATTAAGTATTTCAAATTGATTAAAGTTAAATTTCACTTCATCACATTTAGTAATATGTTTCTTGTAAGACAGGTACATGTGTTTTCTTTATATTCAGATATCTCATACGTCTACCCCTTTTACTACTGCAGTTTAATCCATTAATATTTAAAGATAAAATTCTTAACTCCATTTTTTTAAACTTAGAAGTCTGAATTAGTTGTACACTACCATTCCTACGTGTAACCAGATTTTGAAATATATTTCATTATTTTGCAGGCAACTGAGTCTCATGCTGTTTTTCAAAACTAACTAAATAAGTAAATGAATATATAAATACGCAATGGCATATTTGCTAAGATTAAAAATTAATAAAGCAAATAAGATTTGCAATAAAGTAAATGAGAAACAATACTGGAATTACATTAAAATTCTTAGCCTAATTAGAAATACCCAATTTAACTATCCTATGCTAATTAAACACACCACAAAGCTATTATAGGTTCATAGGTTCATAGGTTTTTTGTAGGCTAATGGCCATGGGGCCTTTGCAACCTAGCCATAGGATTACCCTGGCATAGTGCCACACAACCTCAGTTCCCAGTGCCTCTGTAGAACCACTGGAGTTATCCCCGGGGTGAATTTTCTGTTTCCCATCCACTCAGTCAGTGAGTCAGTGAGGTGCTCTGTTTGACATGTATGGGAAGTTTGTTCCATAGCATGGGCATCTCTGGGTTATGACCCTCTCCCTCCAACATGTTCTGTTAATTGTGATAATGAGGTTGAGGTCTCTGGAGCATGTGGTGTGGAGGGATTGGGATTTCTTTAGATGTAGGATTTGTAACAGAGCTGGGTCAGACATGGCTTTATTAGTCAGGCAGAGATTGCCTCTAAGTAGGTGATATGAGACAGAGAATAGTTGGAGTTTTTTGAGTCTGTCCATATAGGACAAGTGTTTAAGATCTAGGATCCTCTTTGTGAGGTATTTTTGCGGCCTCTCTAGTTGTTGCAGGTGTCTAGTGAGGTACATGCCAAATGGGGCATTGTACTCAATGATTGGCCTAATGAGGGAAGAGTAGAGGGAGACAATGACCTCTTTCTTCCTGGATGTAAAACTCTTAGTAATGAGATGTGCCCCATATAAGGACTTTCTGACCACAGTGGCAATGTGGTGATCAAAAGAGAGGTTGCTGTCAACCTGTGTTCCAAGATCTCTTATAATGCTTTCTGTGTTCAGTGGATTACTATCAATGAGGTAATTCATGGGAGCTGGGTTTTTCCCAAAGGGGATGATGACACATTTATTGGCATTGAGCTTAAGGCCATAGTTCTGACACCAGTTGTTGGTCTTAGTGATGCCTTTCTGTAGGATGTCAACATCACTTGGGGAGTTAATAATAACTCCTAACTTGCGATCACCTGCGAACTTTGTCAGCCAGAGTCCCTTCGTGTTGGCCTGGACTTCAGAGAAGTAGATACAAAACAGGAGAGGACCCAGAACCGAACCCTGTTGCACTTCACACGTGACTAGTCAGCAGTCTGACTTGGAGTCAGCTACTTTCACACTGTGGGTTCTATCTGTGAGCCAGTTTGCAACCCTCCTAGTGATATAGGGGTTGATGCCAAGCTTAGTGAGTTTTTCTATGATTCCTGAGTGGGGAATGGTATCAAAAGCTTTGGCCAGATCAAGGTAGGCTGTATGAACCACCTTACCTTCATCCACAGCTCTGGTGACTGACTCAAAGAAGTTGACCAAGTTGAGCAGACGTGATCTACCCTTCACAAAACCAATCTATGTGGGCTCCAGAGTTTGGAGATTCCTTATATTCTTGTTTATTAGGTCCATGATGATGCATTCCATAGCTTTACATATCAAACTAATGGGGAGATGGTTCCCAGGGTCTGTAGTCACTCCTTCTTTGTGGAGAGGGATGACTGTAGCAGTGCAGCATTCAGTATGGACAAAGTCTGAGATGAAGTTGTGATTGAACAGGGACACAAGTGAAGTGCCAGTTCACTCTGTAATTCATGTAGAACACAACCAGGGATATTGTCAGGTCCCATAGAACCTGTATTCTTGGCCTTGGACGGTGCTGTTTTAACCTGTGCAGCAGTAATACTGGGTGCCTGGCAATCTACTGGTATTATGATTGGTATTTTGGGGGGAGGGAAAGGGGTAAAGTTGGCACTGAATCTGTCATCCAGTATATTGGCAATATCTGTTGGCTCAGTATAGGAGGTACTATTGTGCAGTAGCTCAGAGCAAATCTGGGTATTGCTGTGGAGATTCTTTACATAACTATAGAAGGCCTTGTGGTTGTCTTTACTATCTGCTGCAATTCTGTTTTCATAGCTAGCTTTAGAGGATTTGATGAGGCATCTCAACTTTTTGTTGAGGCTGATAAGGGAGTTTTTCCAGTCTTGCAACCTTATCCGCATCAGTTTCCTCCTTCTGTTGTAGAGTTTGTTTATGGCAGGGGACCACCAGATTGGCTTCATTTTTTTGGAGGAGAGCATCTTGGTTCTGTTGGGTATACCAATCACAATACCAGCACTCTTCAAGAAAAATCTTGATGATTGGATGGGAAATAGGAAATTCACCCCAGGGATCACCTCTGTGGCTCTGCTCAACAGTGGCACAGGAAAATAATTTTCTTGGGTGGAAAAAGCCAGGGTACCTTTTTGGCTGGGCTTGTATAGGCCCCAGGGCCGATAGCCTAGTACCTACCTATGAACCTATGGAGAGATCCATGCATTTGTGTACATGTTCGTACAATGCATTGGTGTGTGATTCTGCAGTCATGCAACTATTCTCCATTTGCATGGGTGCCATGAAGTTAGCCACCTCTGTTTTTAGGAGCCCAAAGTTAGTTTTGCAGATGTTTTTCATAGTGGTTACCTTTGCAGGGGGGTGGTTGGGAGGGATGTGGATTTCCTAGGTGATTAGTTTGTGGTCAGATCTAACCAGGGAGGAGCTGACTATTGGTGTAGAGCAGCAGTCACCCATATTAGTAATGACCAGGTCAAGGATGTTGCTACCTCTAGTGGGGGTAAGAACAATGTGGTCCAGGGCATTGGAATCAATGAACTCCAGGAAACGTTGGTACATGAGTAATTTACCCAGTTAATGGAGGGGTAGTTGAAGTCACCTAGTAAGAGAGTGTTAGGTTGGACCCTAATATTCTCCAGGGTGCTTAGGAACATGGAGTGTGAGTCTTGAGACATGCTTGGGTACCTATAGCAGGCTACAACCTGAAATGCTGTCTTACCCACTGTTAGCTGCACCTGAAATATCTCTGATGTGTTATGTTGGGCTACCAATCTGGAGGTCTGCCCACCCTTTATAAGTATGGAAACACCACCACCTTTGGAGCTTCAGTCCATGTTCTCCATTTTAAGGAGTGCTTAGAGCAAGTGCATTTTGAGATTTAGACTTCTAGTGTTAAGCAGCATGACCCTCAGATTGCATTTGTTTGTAGCTGTTACGGTGGTAATTTGGTCTTTGGAACATTACCTGAAAAAGGCACTATAGGGATGGCAAGAGCCTTGGCCAGTATCTGGAAGTCCAGATGTGACAGATGCAGGCCATCTCTGACAAAGCATTGAGGTCTGTCAATCAATGAAATTTAACCAATTGTTGAAATCAGTCATTTTCTGCTTGTACTGTGGTATCATTCTCTGTGATGGTAGGATGCTGCTCAGGGCTAGGGTCTTACCCACCTGGGCTGCATAATCCAAGAACTCCTCCATGTCTCTTTTCATGTAGTCCAGGGAAGTACGTCTCAGGTCATTCACACCCACATGTACAATGACAGTCATATTTGTACCTGTTGTTGAGGGACCTGAGTCTGTGCATTATGTGGTGAATCCTGGCACCTGACAGGCAGCTGACTGTTACTTTCTCCTTATTCAACCTAGTGAGTGGGACATCAGTGTGCCTCACTATCGAGTCACCTATGACTGGTGTGTTGGGCATGCTGTATTGCCTTAGGGGCTTTGGTTGAGTGGCACACTGTTTAGGAGAGTTATGTGTCTCATGATTAGTGTTGTGTTTTGGTGGTTGAGTGTGTTTCTGCCTTAGAGGTCTCTGCTGCTTGGATAGATTTTTATTGAGAGCCTCCGTGAAGGTGGGTGTGTGGTTATGTTTTTATGTGAAGGCAGTTCTGGTGTGTGTTCTGGAGGGCTATGTGTTCCATGTGGTGTGGTGCAAGTGTTGACCTTCTCCTCTTGACCAGCTATTCCATTCTTGGCTGGAGAATGCATGGCTTTCAGTTTGGATATATAAGTGTATCTCTTGCAAGTCTGAGTGTTGGAAGGTAAGAGGAGAGGGTTGACGGTGTACATGAGGCAGTTTCTACATTGCTTCAGGATGCCCAGTTTCATGAGATTAATAGGAGAAAGCACAGGGAACTGACCTTTTAGACATGCCTGGAGGGGTGGGCATTGATAACAAGTACTAGATCTGTTTCCTTGTAGAACGTTTAGTGCTGGTAGCACTTTTGTGTGCTACAATAATTCCTACAAGAAGTCTGGTAAAGTGCTAGACTAATAAGCTTGTATAAGTGCAGGAGAGGAGAGATCTAGTAGATATAAGGGAAAAATTGAAGAGCAGACTTTGGCACCACTCAGAAACTTACAAACGGTCCTGTATATAGCAAGTTTCTATAAATAAGAATATTCATCAACCCATAAAGAGTCTACTATAAGTGCAGCCATTATTAATAATAATATTAATTTAAATTAATAAATTATCCTCAAATAAGAATAAATAAATAATAAGTAAAGATATAAATATTAAGTTAAGAATTTTAAATTAATAATGTTGAAAATTGACAACTATTTATTTCTTATTTTCATTAACAATTGAACATAAAAATTATAGCATATTATATATAGTGTCAGGTTATACAAAATCTAATAGCCAAAAGTTATCAAAACTGATAACATGAGTATGCATATATCTTAATGCTATCTGTTTATATGAAAAAAAAAGTTAATCAAAGACCACTCTGCACATTTTCAGTTAACAGCATATTGTCAGAACTACAGATAAATAATAATTATGTATCTTAACTGAATTATTTTATCTAATGAAAACCTTATAAATAATTTTCTAAAACATTTCAGATCCCTAATGCAATCAGCACATATTTGATTAAAATCAATAAACATTAATATTAAAGAGTGACTTTAGTAAATCATAGAATTCAATAATCACGTCAAACAAAGTCATAAACATATAAGATAAATCTCATGTCATTTTATTTATAGTAATGTACTAAAGAGACAGAAAGGTAAGTAATAGAGAAAAAAGACATATAATTAATTATACTTACATGTATAATTCTAATCTAATGTATTACTGTTAAGAAAAAAAAACAATAAGCAAAATAAAGAACAACTAAATATACTGCATTCTTCTAATTACACATAATACATTCACAATCAATTAATATCCAGCACTGCATATCAAACATTTCAACCCAACAACCTCTGCACAATAAACCCAACATCTGAAGAATGCCTCACCGTTATCCCAAAATCATTAAAATGAGGCAAGCACCAAAGTTGTGTCTACCAAAACATAATCTTAGAAACAACATATCCAGTCATGTAGGAACAAACCAGAAACATTGTGGGATATTCTGCCAAACACAGAATGGAATTTATAGCTCCCAGCAAAAGAAAATACTCCAAGAGCCACAATAATAAGTAAGGAGCATTCATAATATAAGGCAACCATTACAGAAGGTAGAAGTCTTCATTTTACCAGGCTTCTTCTTTTAGTCTTCCATCAGTATCAGAAATATTTTCTAAGTCTTGAATTTGTATATTCTGCTTCTTTATCGTTAATTTTAGATGTTCAGTCTGTTGTAAATTATTAGCTTGAAGATTGTCCAGTTTATCTTGAAAACTATCAATTTTAAAAGTCAAATCCTTACTGAAGACAGCATTAACTGAAAATATCTCTTCAAGAAAGATTTAGAACATGAATTTTTTAAGGAACTAGTTTTCATTCTTGTATACAGTTTTCTTTAGTAAAAGAACAATTATAATCTCCAAATAGTGATGTTAATATAAGAACAAACTGTCTTTCCTTCAAGAATTATATCTTACAGCAGAGCTCTTTACAGTTGCTGCTACAGATTGGCCATCTTGGATGTAACTGACTCTTTTTTCCTTTGTTGCTAAATCAACCTTAAACTCAGTTCAGAACTTGTCCTCATTGTTTGAGTCTGATTTGGCACTTAATGCTATAGCATCCACAGTACATCTATACTTATTTAAGTAGTCATATCAGCAGCTATTTCATGACAATTGAAGATAACACCAAGGATTGAACAGTAATCCCCAACTTGAGTATTTAACCACTCATATGTTATAACAAACCTTCTGTGATGTTAACATCTCAAAAGAGAGTTGCCTTATATAACACAAGTCAGTTTATAAAAGTCTTATCTATTTAGCACAAGTGACATGAAAGAGATATCATCGCTACTAGTAACACCTCTTGTACTGGGTAGGTGGGTTGTTAATTCCCGCCTTTCCACTGGTTGTTTGAAGAGCTTCAATGTGGCTTGCTGTTGGTTTCAGCCTTTTATTCTTCACAACATCCTTTTTTCATGAATGTGTATTGTGTTTCATGAACAAGTTTTGGGTACATTGCTATAGTAACGGCTTCTTAGCAATGTTACAGTACTAATTTTCTGCATTTGGTAACTGAATATGTAATATCTACTCATCTAACTATACTTGTAATACCTACTCATCTAACTTCTTGTAAAATACCCACTCATCTAACTCCACTGTATTACCTACTAATTTAACTACACCTATAATACTTGCTCACCTCATTATAGCTGTAATACTTAATCATTTAACTGCACTTGTAATACTTACTCATCTAACTACAACTGTAATGCCTACTGAACTAACTACACCTATCATACCTACTTATTTAACTGCACCTGTAATACCTACTCATTTAACTGTACCTGTAACACCTACTCATCTAACTACATCTATAATACCTACTTATCTAACTGCACCTGTAATACTTACTCATCTAAATATAACTATAATACTTATCTAACTACACCTATAACACCTACTTATCTAACTGCACCTGTAGTACTTACTCATCTAAATATAACTATAATACTTATCTAACTACACCTATAATACCTACTTATCTAACTGCACCTGTAATACTTGCTCATCTAAATATAACTATAATACTTATCTAACTACACATATAATACCTACTTATCTAACTGCACCTGTAATACTTACTCATCTAAATATAACTATAATACTTATCTAACTACACCTATAATACCTACTTATCTAACTGCACCTGTAATACTTACTCATCTAAATATAACTATAATACTTATCTAACTACACCTATAATAACTACTTATCTAACTGCACCTGTAATACTTACTCATCTAAATATAACTATAATACTTATCTAACTACACCTATAATACCTACTTATCTAACTGCACCTGTAATACCTCCTCATCTAAGTACAGCTGTAATGCCTACTCATGTGAGGAAGGAAAATGGAACACAGTTGTTACTAGAAGTAAGTCTATAAATGACTTCTTTGTAGCCATTCACCAAATAAAGCAGTACTGCAAAAAATTGCAAAGCAAATCAATCCAAAAAAACTGCAAAACAAAAACCAGAATTTAAAGGAAACCAAGAGACACTCTGTGATGTACAAAGAACTTTTTTGTTGTGGACTTTCATCTTTACAAACTCAGGAGAATTATTCACAAAAATTCCAGTCCCTCTCTCTCTCTCTCTCTCTCTCTATATATATATATATATATATATATATATACATTCATGACCATGTATCATGTGATTAAAAATACACAAACAAGGAAAAACTTTTACTTATAGAAATGCAACTATACTCACAACCAAATTTGCCTTTAGTACACATTTGATGTCAGCAGAATCTCTCATAGACATACTTTCCTTTCCAACTCCTTTACCTCTTTATGGGTGTCATTTGCCTCCCCTTGTACTAATCTGTATGCTGTCTACTATACTTTCTTATCACATTCCAAATTGTGCCTGCACAAAGCATTTGCTGAGCCCTTGTCTTTGATACAATGTAACAGCTTGTAAGACTTGAACTAAAAGGATGTACAGACATCACAACTATCTATGTAAACCACAACTTGAGAGTTGCAATCAAGGTGGACATCTGACCCATACGTGCATTTAAATATCCAAAGGAAATATAGTGGCCTACATGGATAAATCAGCATTGATTACACACGCACACTGGTATTTAACCAATTTTTTTTGTTTTACTTGCAGGGATATGTTATCATTTCTCTCTCTACCAAAAATTTCAGATTCTTTCCTTTTTGTGGGTAAAAATGTGATTATCATTTACTAGTCTGTAGATTTTACACTACCCACTTAACACATTCCAGCTGTTTCAATAAAATGTTTAACAGTACTACTGTGAAACTTTTAAGTAACACAAAAGAATGTCAATCCATGTTTATTTGCATTATGTGTTTCCTTTTCAGGTGTGCTATTATCTTTGACTAAGAAGGGTCTGTGCTTTGTGGACATTGACAAATGACCTCAGCTGTAACCTTATTTATGTTTTGTTAATTGCTCTTTCATTCCTTAAATTATCATTCTAGTTGGACAATTTATTCAGAAAATCATTGCCATCTAATACTAGTTGCTTTTCACCACTGACTCTGTTCTTTAGGAGTAGTGAGTGACAACTACCAGCATGCAAATATATATTTGCAAAAGTTGATTTTCTGTAAAATGTAGAATATAATCTTTCAGAATTAACATCAAAGTATATTACTGGCTCCAGGAATTGTATTAAAAGTGATGAAACAATGGCTGTAAAACACAAATAATTTGCAGTATAGTCAAAATACTCAACAAAACCTTTCAGTTCTTCCTCTGAACCTGTCCTAATTACAAAAAATATAAATTATAAAGAAAGAATAATACTTAACTTTTGTGAAATATTTACTAGCAAATAAAAATTGTCTCTCCCACAATGACAACATGTATGTAATTTGAATCTATAGAATGATAATTCTGAAACTCTGTGTTCTAGAAACAGCAAACATACGATAAAACGGAAAATATGGATTTCTCTTTTTTGTGTTGTTTACAGTGTTGAGAGTAGTAATACTAAACGTATTATAAACTTGACTGGAAAATGGTAAGTGGGCATAGTGAAATCTGTAGAGTACTAATCCTACAACTGCCTACAAACAGCTAAGATTCAGAAACCTTTGTCAGAAAGAAGTGACAATATATTTTGACAAACTGACACAAAAACCATGGGGTACAGTGTATCATGTGTAACAAATGACAATTTGTCTGTGAAGATTCATATATTTCCTTTAGAAGAGTAAATGCCACATTGTGCACTGAATTTAAGAAGTCTGCTGTGAACATGCTTGTATTTTTATAAGAAAAGATTATTACTGACTGCTTCACCGACATGATGCATAAGTGTATATAAAGTGGCATTTCTAATGTAGTGTTCACTATGAAGAAGCCTCCTGAAATTTGCAGAGATGAAAGCATTCAGTAAAAAGCTGCTAGTATCTCAGTGAGTTGCTCCTTTGGAGTTATTTAGTTTTCATACTTCATTTGTATGCAGTTCGGCTTATAACAGCTAGCATACAACTATTTACCATATGCTGCACCTTTAAGACATGTTATACCAACAACTTTAATAGTGTACCATATAAAATAGCTTTAATAGGTGTTTTGAGGCCTATTTTTGTACCTGTCCTATTCCCTTGATAATGTTTGAATGTTTACTTGTACTTTTTAAAATTTTTATGTACCCACATCATCATCTGACCACCACTAGCCTCTGGCTTGCTTCCCAGCCCCCTCTCCAGCCCTCCATGGGTGTCTCACTAGCTCCGTCCTATGTGATCTTGTGGATGTGTCTCTTCAATGAGTAGGTGTACTGATTTCTTAACAGGCAGATCCTTGTGCCTATAAACTCCTAGGATCAGGGAGGACCCTGGGAGTAAGAAGTCACCATCTGCTGTCTCACAGTAGACAGATGCTGGATGCTATCATTAAAGAGTGATTCTCCAAGATCACTAAAAGAGGAAGCAGCATGCAGTGACTCCAGCAGACATAATGTGTGCACGCATATGTCATGTATTGCCTGCTTTGTCACTTCTCCTCATTTCAAACTGCACCCTGCAAAATCTGTGGCCTTTTCCAGTGGTTGTACAAGCAGAGACATATCTCATTCTCTCTCAAGGATGGGATAGGAGAGCTAGCCAGTAACTTCTACCTGTCCATTCTCTCCCCAGTTAACCCTACCAGTGCATCAAGCTACTATCATACCCAACTCATCACTGACATAAATGGATGTCTTGCCTTTGTTTCAGTAGACCAATATATGCATATGCGTGTTTGTCTGTGTGTGTGTGTGTGTGTGTGTGTGTGTGTGTGTGTGTGTGTGTGTGTGTGTGTGTGTGTGTGTACCAGTTGATAGAGTTTTCAGAAACTCGAAATTCATATAGTCGAGTTTTTGAAAACTTGAAGCTTTTGAATGGAGATTGCGGTACAGAGAGGATCGGGAAACTTAAACTTTTCTTCACTATAGTGCAATCTCAGAGTTGGTATATATAGTTTGCAGGGGGTGTGGGGGCACATGGAGGCTTGACCCCTACATAAATGTAAAAAAGGTAGATTTTTGTAGGTTTTTTTTTTTTTGCTGTTTGAGTTTTCAGAAACTCAATTATATGGTCTTGTTGATACGAATTTTGAGTTTCTGAAAACTCGATCATCTGACATAGATGTGTGTGTGTGTCTATATATATATATATATATATATATATATATATATATATATATATATATATATATGGGTCCACTTTGTAATTTCGAAATACTGAAATCTTGAATTTCAGTATTCCGAAATCACAAAGCTGAAAACCCAACCACAACTCACAAACTCAAAAACACACAACCAAGAAACTCAAAATCCTGTAACCATGCTACACATACAGTACACACATAAACATACACAAAACTCCCCTCCCACAATCAAACAAACTAATCTAAACTACATATAAGCAGGGGGGCATGCCCCCCTGCACCACCCATGTGGGGGGTTGTGCCCCCCACACCCCCGTACTTATATATTCTAATTCCGAGATTGCACAAACAGTAACACAAATGAAACTCACACACACACACATCTTACAGTCTCTCAAACACACACATAGCAGTCACAACACATGCTTACACACACTAAACCCCTAACCAATCTACTCACACACACATACTTACCACAGTTAAGCCCAAACATCCACATTCTGTAACACAGGAAACAGAAATTCGAAATATCTGTGCGTCCGTATTTTGAATTTCGCGCTTCTGCCAGTTTTGGAAATGTGAGTATTCGGCTTTGTGATTTCAGAATACTGAAATTCGATATTTCAGTATTTCAAAATTACTGGACCCATATATATATATATATGGGTTCACTTTATAATCTCGATATTCTGAAATACCGAATTTCAGAATACCGAGATTATAATACCGAATGCTCGGAATCGCGGAACACCAGAAATTCGAAATACCAAAGTTCGGAGCTGCTGGTGTTGCGGTGTATGAATGGATGTAAGGGCAGGTAAGTTTGTATGAGTGTGTAGGTTATGTGCTGTAGTGTATGTTAGTGTGTGTTTTGGTTGTGATGTGTGTGTGCAAGGGGCTGTGAAATGTGTGGGTGTGAGCTACCTTTGTGTGCGAGATTGTGCGGTCTCAGAGTTAGAATATATGCTTGTTTTTAGTGTAGGTTAGTTTTGTTTGTGTGTGGGGGGCAGCTGTGTGTATGTGAGTGTGTGCATGTAAGTGTCAGGATTTTGAATTTCGCGATTATGGGCATTCGGTATTGTGGTGTTTCGGCTTTATGATCTCGATATTCTGAAATTCGGTATTTCAGAATTTCGAGATTATTAAGTGAATATATATATATATATATATATATATATATATATATATATATATATATATATATATATATATATATATATATAGTTCATGGGTAAATACGTCTAGTTGCACTTGTGGGCCATTTTAAGCCTAGCTAATTTCCTCAAAGTTGAGAAGTAAACCCAGTACCTTGTGGCTGTGAGGTAAGCACCTTAACCACTAAGCTACCACCAACCATGCACATATAAATAAGTAAATATAAATGCATAATGATGTTTGATTACTTGGGAATTATATTTGGCTCATCATTAACTATAATTTACTTAATAAACAAAGTCATTAGTTGAGAGGTACTTGCTAAAATAACAACATTAGAAGCACTGTATGACTTTTATTTTTGATGTGATCACAATGCACTACAGGAAGGTAGGGAATAAACACAATACTCATCATTTAAAATATTCTATTATGTAAATGCACAAGGTCTTTTTATTCCATAAGTAGGTATAATGCATTATGTTATTAGCTTTTAATCTAAAATGATGTTTTATACCTCACCCCTTTGTGAAATGCCATGGAGTATGTCTTATAAAGGTGATAGCTAATGCTCTATTCCTTACTGAAAACTGTTTCTGAAAGAGCTCCAGTATTGCTTTTACTTGATTAGCTTGCTCCCTAGCAACCCAGAACCAGTGTCTTTTATCCACTTGGAGAGGTGTGGAACTGGGAGTAACTAGCTTAGCAAAAAAAAAAAAAGGCAAAAAGAATTACATTATTTAAATTTTTTTCATTTCTGCTTAAATATTTGAGTTGCACTTGGTGACCTGTGTGATAATATTACTCTGTACATTTCTGTTGTGTTCCTTCTGTTTGCATTTTATGTTTGTTCTAGGACAGTAGTTTTGTATTTTAATCAGTAGTTGTGGGAAGGTTGTGTTTCTGTGTTATTCTGCATTTCTATTTCCACATGTAGAATTACTTGTAAAAGCTATCCATTCGTATTTTAAACCCTGCCTGTCCATAGTTTTGTAGTTTAATTCACAGTTGCGGCAGAACTGTGTACTCCTGAAGTCCTGCTATATTTCGAGCCTTAGTCATTTATTATTGCATTTTTCTGTAAACAGTGTTACTGGTAAACTTCTGCATAATCTGGTGCATTAAAGTGAAGCAGAAGGTCAATAGTTTGAGAATTATCTCTGTTTCAGTTTGTACTTCAGTGCTTTTATATTATGCTTATCTTTACCTGCTTAAAGTTGTATTCTGTGTCTGCCCCATCCCCTACTAACACATTACGCTAAAGTTTCTGAAAGAACTCCAATATTGCCTTTATTTAATTGTATGTCTCTCCAGCTACCCTGGTTGTTCTCCCAACCTCCCACACTTTTGCTGTTGTTTTATAATAAGGCTGCACCTGTGACCTCCACCCCTTAAGATAATATGATATCTAAAGTCCCTCCCTCTGCCCCCTCTTTCTTTGCTGTTGACTGTTGTATTAGATATTTATGTACTCTTTCCACCTATTGTTTTCTACACAGCTATGATACTGAGTGCCTACCCAGCAAATCAGTACTCCTTTACTACATAATGTCTCCTGGCCATTTTCCAGGAGCTCAGGAAAGCCTGCATTCCAGAATTGTTTTACTTATATCCAGTGCCATCCAGGCAAAGTTAAGTACCTTTGATTGCTAAACTACACTTCAGTTACTTTGTGCTTCTTGCTTTTATGTGTGTATTTTACTGATTTCCCTCTCATTGTTACTGTCTTGAAATTGCCTTCTGCAAAGGATTTCCAACTAGTTGTTTAAGTGATTTGTGGTAGCATTGCACTTGTGGGTCCCTTCTGCTGTGCTTAAATTAGGAGGACTGGATTTATTCAGCATGTGGCAGGAGGTGTTTGTCTGGTTTATGTGAGTTTGGAAATACACAAAAAGACTCAGAATGTAGTCATTTTATTGGCTATAGGGCTCATTAGTTAGATTTCTGTCTTTTTCTGTGCCGCAGTAAATTTTGTGTATTTGCATAGGTTAGCAGTGCCCTGTATAGTAGCAAACACATAGAAATAATAGTTCATAAAACTGTACCCTGTAAAGCAACAATATAACACAAATACCTTGTGTGCCAACAAGCTTAGAGCAGCTAGTTGGCAGTCAAGTGTCAGTATCTACAGATTTAGTTGAATTTATTATTGAGTAAACATTAAAGTTAGTAGAATTTAGTATTGTTTAGCATAATCTGCACGGATAAAGCACTTTTTAATAGTCTTCTAACCCCAATACATTTTGAGTTTCAGATAGCCCCCAGGTAAAAGATAACCATAAGGCCTTCTACAGATGTGTCAGAAACCTCAAGGGCAGCACACAGCAATATGCTGAACTGGTGGGGTTAATGATGCCACATTCACCAAGCCTGGCGATAGAGCGAAACTGTTAGCTGACAAATTCAGTTCCAGTTTGCCCCCTCACCCCCAACCATCCTTCCATAATACTCTCAAATATAACTCTATCACTAGAGAGCATGTATACTTGCTACACTCACTACAGCCAAGAACACGGCATCATTGGGCCCCGATAATCATCTCAGGATCCCTCCTGAATAGTCTAAAATATGACCTGGAGTCATTATTTAACTATAGTCTTAAACAGTCTTTGAACCACATGATTTGAGGAATGCAATGGTAATCCCCCTTCATAAGGGAGACCTTCAGCAGATCCTGGAAACTACAGACCTTCTAGTCTGACTAGTCCTATTTGCAAAGCCATGGAAAGAATTATCATGGAAATTATCAACAAGGACATAGGAGACCGGCAGACACTGGATTCATCCCAGTTTGTCTTTGTCAAAGGAAGGTCATGCTTACTAAATTTGGTGGATTTCTTTGAAAAGATCACTAAGGCAATGGATAAAGGGAAAATGGTGCATACTGCCTCCTAAATCTGGCCAAAGCATTTGATACAATACACCACTCAGGCATTGTCAACAAAGTTACTGAACTAAGTACTCATATAAACCCCTTTATAACATGCAGGATAGCTTGCTGGCTCACTAATAAGACCCAGGGGGTTAGAATCAGTGAGGCCATCTCCACAAAGAGGCCGGTCACCAGTGGAGTCCCCCAGGGCTCAGTGCTGGGCCCGCTCCTCTTTGGCATCCACTTCTTGGATGTCAAAACCAGTGCCAAAGGCCTTTGGCTGACCAAGTTCACAGATGATTGCAAACTGGGAGCAGCCATTGAATCCACCCAAGATAAGAACACCCTTCAGGAAGGTCTAATACAGACAAAAGCTTGGTGCCAAAACCATGGCTTAAAACTCAATACCAAGAAATGCATTATAGAACCTTTTGGAAAGTCTGCCAACCCGGGTAACTATGTCATCAGTAAAACACCCTTAATAGTTGTTTCACTAGTCAGGGCTCTGGAAACTCATGTAGATAGTAACCTATCCTTCTACCAAGATGTGTCCAAGGTAGTAAGAAAATCCTTCTATGTTACTCAACTTATAACCAAGGGCATGGTATCTAGGTCCAGAGAAGTCATCATACTACTATACTCGGGCCTCATCAGACCCATCATAGAGTATAATGCCCCCTTTGGTATGTAACTAACCAGACAAATGCAGCAACTGGAATGCCCACAAAATTTCTTTACAAACAAAATACAGGAAGGAAACAAAATGTCCTAGGCTGATCATCTCAAAGCCCTGTTTCTTTACTTAGTATCATACAAACTTCTGAGAGGTGATCTTTGCCTGGCATACATGGCATCCCTGAACCCTGTTCTGATGAACCTTTTGCACACCCACAAAAAAAAAACAGGATCAGAACTACTAGATTAAAAGACCCAAATGTTGCTTGCAACACAAATAAGACATATTGGAGAGACAGATATGTTTCTCAGAGAATTCCCATTCCTTGGAACAGGTCACTTATTCATGTGAAACAGAGTTCTTTTCTATCCCTATAGAAGAATGATTTATGGAGGTAGTCAGCAGAAACCGCTACGTGCAATATTTACATCAGTTAGAGTGGCGACATGTTAAGAGTTAGAGAAGAGATGCTATTGTGAAAGTGGTAGGCGGCCTGTGTTGGAGATTATGTAGACTGTGTTATGTAACCTGAAGCAGAACATGTGCAAGCAGATTGTACTGTGAAATGCTCTTTATGTTATGCCTAAAAGGAGTAGTTAGTGAGATCTTCAAGATTTTAGGGAAGAGCCCTCCAGAGCTTGGATCCAGGGGTAGAAAGTGAGTTGTTAGAGCACAGCTGTATGATTTTAGGTGCTTGCAAGAGAGACCCTGAGTGGTTATGAGCTCTAAGGTTATATGACAGAGGCTGTCTGATAAGCTAGAGGAAAGAGAAGGACACAAGGTTTCTTTCAGGAGCTGGAAAAGTTGAGAAAGAAGGAGTAGATTGGCTCCTTGTTGCACTGGCAGCCAGTTAGCTTTGGCTAGTGTAAAACAGTGGTGCGGAAATGATAATAAAGTGACAGATGGTGCTGCAGATTGGATGGTGGTAGAGTTTTTTTTGGAAGCAAATGCTACCAGAGTTCGGCAGTACTCAAGGTACTTTACCAATAGTGGACAGTAAGATTGGAAGATGGGGAAAGCTGAGTGTAAGCTTAATTATAAAAATGGGGAAAAGAACAGGGGCTAGTATAGAGGCTTGAGGGACTCCTTTAAGTAAGGGAGTGGTGGATGATGTTCTGTTGTTAGAATTTACTTATAAATGTTAGTTGGATAGGTAATTTTGGAATCAGGGAATAGTGTCAAGGCTAATCACAGTATCAGTGAGGTGGTTAAATAGGACTGGGTGGTCAGTCAGGTCAAAGGTTCCAGTAAGGTCTATCAATATGGCTCTTGTAGGGAGGTCTTGGTCCATAGCTAAAAGGATGTAGTCAGTGAAGGGCCATAGTACAACAGAGGTGTTGTCGCCTGGGAGTTGATTATTGATAAGTTTTCCTAAGATTTTCCCAAGGGTTAGGAGTATGGAAATTGGGCTGGGTATCTTGGGGTTGGAATTTTTGGGAAGATGAATGATTTTTGCTGTTGTCCATATGTTGGGCAAAAGTTGTAGATTTGTAGCATAGGAGCAATAATGTACTTCCTACATTGGAATATGAATTGGGATAGACAGTATCTGCCCCTGCAGGTGAGTCAAGTTTTAGGTTTTCACGGAGAGGTATATTATGCTTTGGTTGTAATCTTTTTATAGTCAAAGAGGGAAGTATAAGCAGGCGGTGAGGGAGAGGTAATGTGAGGGAGTGAAGTATGTGCGCTAATGGAGGGAAGGGTGAAGAAGTGGGTAGTAAAGTCTGAGGATGAGAGAGAAGAGAAGGAAGATTGAACACTGGGATGAGTTTTATGACCTACTAACTGGTTGACCTCTGCTCAGAATTGTTTAGGGGAATGAAAAAGATTTGATTGATGTGTTCTGATATGAATACTTTTATGATGTATAATTGCTTCTTTGGACAAGTTTATATTCTGGGTTTTATCTGTTTGCAAAAGTCTCTGCCTTCCCCTACTCCTTATAGAGTTCCCAAACCTTCTGCTAGTCATTCCTTAGGAGTCAACCTGAGATCTCAAGTAGGCATTCATTTGCCTACCTGGCTCCTTTCCTATTGAACTGTTGAACTGAGTGCCTTCACTAATTAGACATTCAAGACTGAGGTCATATTCTGCAATCCCTTAAATTCCATTATTTTAGGTGAGCATAACACATCCAAGGCGTCACTATATGGATGAATATGTCCCCTTGGTTTGTCTTTGCTAATTTCAGTTTTATTTGTGATTTTATTCCTCTTGTTGTTATGTATTTATTTGTTGCACAGATATTTCTTAAATGCTTAGATTTAAGCACCTTATTCAATAAAGAGTTGAATATTAAAGACAATGGCATAGTACTGTCTAGCAAATGCCTGTATGTACACAGAGGTAGGACACAATCTAACAAGGTAAGAAAGGGAAGAGAACTTATCTTGTAGGGCATTCAGTCACAACGAAGAACAATCACTGTACATCTAGACATTCTAGAATATCAGCTACTGAATAACAATTAGATTAGGGGCCATATAGATAAATTTAAAGGATGGTGGGAAAGAAGTATCACAATTATTTGATTGCACGTATGTTTCAGCAGCTCAAAGTACTGATAGCTGTAACCATATGAAATGTCAGCAGAGACTAAATGGCTGAAAGAACTGACTTACATATACTAAGTCTGAGATGTAATTTCTAGGAAAATTCCCTTTTCTATGAGGTATGGCAATCTCAGGTTTGGTATATATTAGTTTGGGTAGGGTGGGATGGGGGCCTTGCCCACCTCTGCCAAAAGAAGTTTTAAGAAGAATGATTTTTGAGATTCGTTCTTCTCTCGGTTTTTGATCTTTATATTTTGGCTTTTTGGCACTTGGCATTTTGAGCGCCTTTATTTCAATAGGGAACTGTACAAATGTACTCTCACATCACTCTGTGGCCGTACTAGCTATTTTAAGTTTACCCGACTAAAGTAAAACTACACGTACTCTGCCACCAATCTCTAGTACTCATCCATATGCTAAAATGTATAACCTGGTTAGAATGCAAATGAAAGGACTTTCAACACAGCACTACATTCACAGATTTAATGGGGTTACTTTAAATGTTGTTTGTACTCCAGACTTCAAGAATGGGTAAAGGCTCATGCAAGTCAATGACAGCAAGAAAGAGGCCATCACAAGGAGTACCTAAGAGAAATCATTCCCCTTGGTCAGAAGGCTGAAACCAGGGATTGCTCAGTGATTAAGATCTTTGTTTAATAGCTCCAGTCTGGAGTTCAATCCTAATTTCCAGTCATTGTTTCTATCCTCACATGTCTGTTTGTGATTTTTTTCTGGTTATTTTGTGTATCTGAAAACATACTGGTTGATTGGCTTTTTGTGTGAACATATTCCAAACTTCATCATGTACTCTCAATTATAGCACACCATTTCACAAATATTTCCAGTTTTCCAACTCTATTAGCAACCATTGTTCTATCATCTCCTTTTGGTCATTCAAAACCATTAATGACCCCCCTCCATTATCCTTGAGTGTCCCTTCCCAGAGCATGGTGATGTCACTCTTAACATCTCCACAGCATAGACTGGACTCCTGTATATTGCACGAACGACCCAACTGAGTGACCAGTTGGCATAATGGTTAAGGTCTTTGCCTCCTATGCACAAGGTACAGGGTTGAATCCTGACCTTTGGCCAATGCCTGTTTAGAGTTTGCATGTTCTCCCTGGTTCTCTGTGGGGGGTCTTCCACCTCCAAAAACATGCTAAGTGTTTCCATCTCAAACACACCAAGGAATGGATCTGTAGACAGCAGCACAGACTCTACATGATGCCTTATAGAGGGAAGAATTGTACAGACCAGATGCTTTGGACATCTACTGTGGTACACAGTATCCTCAAGATGGGAGAACATGGATCACAGATTGCATGCAGTGGCAGGGTTAGCCACTTGATGGTATAAAATATGGCTCTAATTGACTTGGTCATATTGACTTATATTGCCAAATGGCATGGGTATTTGCCAGTGATAAGTAGGACCCAGCCTACTCCTTCCTATGCCAGGGACCCATGTTAACTGTGGGAGTGGTGTAAGTGTCCCTATTGGCCAGTAGCCCTGGTTCTATAAGCGACTGACTGGTATAGCTCTGTTGAGTGAAAGTTGGATATAAAACCAATCAACCTGCCAAATACAAACTTAGAATTGCTACAGTCAGTGTAGGTTCACTGACAGGATGTAGCTTGAAAGTGGATAACATGACAGTATGAAGGAGGCTGGACATCCTATGTATGCAGGAGGCAAGATGGAAGGTCAATGCAAAAAAGTCACTTGGCTTAGGATCCAGAGTCTGCTACTCAGGAGGAGGACACTGTGGAAATTGTGGTGAAAAAGAGAGGCTTCAGAAGCCAGTGAGGGATGTCATTGGAATTAGTGACAGACTCAAGGCAATCAGACTCCAGCCTAATGGTAGGAACAGGACAGTATTCATAATCTTAGCCTCTGCCCCACATCAGGGTTATGCTAGTAAGAGAAGAGTACATTCAAATAACAGTTTCATGACCTACTAGGTAAAGCAGGACAACAGGAATTGCTGCTTATAATGTGTGACCTGAATACACATCTCGGACAGGACAGAACTGGATATTAGAGCAGTATATTAGGACTGTCTGGGTTTACATGGGTGGGCAACAGGAATAAAGAAATAGAGGACATTCTAGTCTTCTGTCTGGCAGATGGCTTAATAATAGCTAACACACGGTTCAGGAAGAGAGACAATCACAAGATCCCATACAAGCGTGATCAACATGCAACTCAGGTAGACTTACTTCCTAGTAAGGAAAAGGCACTGGGGTAGAATCAGTGATTGTTCCACAGCATAAACCACTAGTTGCCACAATCAACTGTAAGCAGGGTCAAAGAAGGCTCTTAGGTCAACAGAGACTAGGCTGAAGACCTGGAAGTTGACTGCAGAGAGAGAGCACAACAGTTCAAATAATTACCCAGGGCTCTAGCACCCCAAGAAGAAGAGGAAATAGGTGGAGTTGAAGAAGAATGGCACTATCTTAAAACAGCATGTGTCAGGACTACAGAACAGATATGTGGCCAAGCCAGGTATGGAAATAAGGTACATAAGGAAAGCAGGTGGTGGAATGCAGAAATCCAGGAAGTCATCAAAAGAAAGAAGACCAGGAAGGAATATTGCTTGGCTAACAAAGGGGCTAAGAAAGGAGTTACAATAGCAAAGAACAGGGCATCAGAGGCACTCTGGAAAGTGACTCAGTAAGTGGTACAAAGAAACTATTTCAGGTTGCAAAGCAAAGACAGAAAGATGAAGAAGATAGTCAGACACCCATCAAAAGGGACATTAGCAACAACCTACTCAGCAGTCTACGGGACATCAAAGGTGGATGGAAGAAATACTTCCAGCAGCTTCTGAATGAAGAAAACCCCACAGAAGCTGTACTATCCCATATAAGAAGTAAAAACAGCACTAAGGAAAATGAAGTCAGGGAAAGCAGCAGGCTCAGATGAGGTCACAGCAGACACAATAAAGATGCTGGATGAGATAGGGGAGAAACTGCTTCTAAGGCAGGGGAGCCCGCAGGATTTTTTTGCAGGAGGGTGCAAACCCAGCCCCCCCAGCCCCCCCATGCAGTCATTCCAGTGTCCCACTACATGGCTATTTTTCCTCAGTTGCCATAAACACTGTTCAAAACTCTCAGTGCGCATACTGTTTTATGCTTACTTCTACAATGATTGCAGATATTTGGATTTCATTTACAACTTTTATTTCAAATTTTATAGCACAAACACTGATAGTTATTTGCTAAACAAAGCAATAGTCTTACAAAAAAAAAACAGTTGAAACTTCTCTACCTTTGAAACTCACATTCACTGAAATAGCATTGAAACCCACATTCAAAGAAAATGCATCTGGCCAGTGGCAGGTTAAGTTTACCTTTGGACTGTTTTCAAATCAGAGGCCCTTTGCATTCATTTTTAGGACCGTGCAAAAGTTCTTTGATTCACCTTCTTGATTGTATTAATTATAATATATAATAACTGAATTATATCTCTTGTATAATACAGCACCCCTTGTTAGAGAGTGTGTTTTAAATGTATAGTTTTGAATATTTTTCCAGTGAGTAATTAAACAAAACATGTGAACCAATAATGACAAACTGCCCAATAAAGGACATTTCAACTATAAAAGGCCACTCAAACTTCTATCATTGTAACTCACCAATATCAGTCAATATGTACAATCTCTGCAGAGGTACAAGTCATCTGAATAATTCCACATTAAAGAGATCTGAAACTAATGAAGAGGTTGTTGCTAGAAAACAACTTTATATTTCAGTGTTTCATATACAAATTCAGTACCTGCTGCCCTTAAAGAATAAATTGTCTTTGTTACATTAAAACAAAATGGTCAGCTGGTATATTGTAATAGGGAATGGATGCCAAGCTGAAAAGCAGATTCATAGTTACTAGGCATTTCATCCAAAGGAGGACATACTCAGGACTGCAGCACCCTACCCCCTTAAAATACAAATCTACATGTTGTGGGAGTAGAACCTACAGCCCTCTACATCAAGATACAAGTATGTTACCTGCTGTGTTACTAACACTGCTTTAAAATTCTATACCACAATAGTGATACCATTTGCAAAACAAATCAGTTGCACATTTTAAGCAGACTTAACATGAGCAGCAGTAAACATATCTTCCCTTGGAAGCTCACAATTCCTTGAAAATGCACTTGAAAATACATTCCTCCTGCTAACTCTAACTAGGGTATTTCACACTCTCACACACATCTCAACCTCTTAGTGCAAGAAATCTGGACAAAGCCTAAAATAAATATGGAGAGATTATTAATATTGCTCTTGTGAACTTAGAAAATTGCCAGAATAACACAATTTATGTTAGCATGCATTTTTCTAAAGGATATTATGTCTAAAACGCAAATGTCTGCTATTACTTAGTAACTTGAATCCTTTTTAGGAGGAATATGGGGGAAGAATCTGTACATTTTGCAAAAACCTGGACAACTGAGGGTTATGTTACCTCCCTCTTACACCCCCCCCCACACACACACACACCATACCTCTCAATCTCTTAGCAAAAGAAATTTGGACAAAACCTTTTATAATGTTGGGGACAAAGGCCCAAAACTAGAGACATATTTAGAAAGTTGCTAGAATAACAGGATTCATGTTAGAATGCATTTTCTAAAGAATATGAAGTCTGAAACTGAAGTGCATGTCATTATTTAGTAACTTTAAACCTTAACTCATCCCAGTTGTTGCCGTGTCTTTCGGCTTTTCCCGGTTAGGGGTCACCACAGCGGAACTCCGGTCTGCTAATGATTGGTAGTTGATTTTTACGTGCCGAGTTACCAGCCCTGACGCACAATCTTCAACGAAGGTACACCCATTCACACATGTTTCGACGCAGAAGATGCTCTAGCTGAGAATCGAACCGGACAGCGTCTTACTGTGAGGCGACAACGCTACCGCAGCACCACCACCGCGGTATTAGCTCATCCCAGTGATTTGTCAAAAAAAAAAAACAGATGAAGTCTGAAACTTGATGAAAAGTGCTTAAAATAAACCTTGATTTTTGCTGGTGTTCTGCTCTGGATGCTTCTTTCATCTATTTGCTGCTTCTGAGTGGTTTTACCTTGTTTATTTCTAGGAACAGACCAACAATATAAGGAAAAATCTGGTCATTCTGTGAAAAGCTGTACAGTTGAGAGGTATGAATACATCCCCTACCTCCTTAGAAAGTGGATTGAACAACAAGGTTTACATTAATATGCATTTTCTGAGGATATGAAGTCTAAAACTCAAATGTCTGCATTATTTTCTGACTTCAGTCCTCAATGATTTGCCTGAAAAAGCACAATTTTATGAGAAACAAACCTAAAATATGAGGCAAAAATATGGATAATTGTGAGGTATGACCCCCCCCTTTACACACACACCTACTCCCCTATTACTTACACGCACGCATGCACACACACACACACACACACACACACACACACACACACACACACACACACACACACACACACACACACACACACATACACACAAACCCCTACGCTGACCTACTTACTTCTTACATACATGCATACACACCCCTACCTACGTCTTACATCCAAACACCGCTACCTATTTCTTGCACACATGCACCCACCTACCTCTCACTTCTACCTTTGTCTGCAGTCCAAATGTCTTTTGGAATTCAAATTCCATGTGGGTATGGAAGATGAAGAAGTAACACATTGTTCGCACAGACGTTTCTGTGTCTGTGTGACTGGATGCAAAAGGCATTCTAAAGAAGAAAGCCGTTAAAAATGTATTTTTTTAATTAAAAGAAAATTAATCTTCCAGCTAACAGGTTCCAGGGGAGTGCAAGTGCACCCCCTTGCACCTGCCTGTGGGCACCCTTGTTCTGAAGGTAGTCAGTAGTGTGGAGAGAGAGAGACATATCCCAGATGACTGGCGAATAAGCATAGCTCAACTGTCCAGTGTACAAGAACAAAGGGGACATCCACGACTGTGGGCAGTACAGTGGCATCGACCTTCTGTCACACTGAATGAATGTTCTGGAGAGGGTGATTGCTAAGCGGATATGTAGAGTAGTAGAAAGTACGATGGGAGATGAGCAGTTTAGATTCAGATGAGGATGCAACACAACTGATCCAATGTTTGTAGTGAGACAGGTAGTTGAAAAGAAGATAGACATGAGAAACAATTGGGCATTCCTAGACTTGGGGAAAGCATATGACAAGGTGCCAAGAAAGCTGATTTGGGCAGCTCTGCAGTGGTTCAAAGTCCTAGAAACACTGGTAGAATTAGTCCAGGCTATGTACAAGGACCCAATGACTCAAGTTCGAACAGTGTTCGGTCTCACAGAGGGGTTCCCTGTGGGAGTGACTGTGCATCAGGGTTCAGCTCTGAGCCCACTGCTGTTCATACTAGTGGTAGACTACATTAGCAAACAGGTCAGAGAGGACAGATCAACAAAAGTTGCTGTATGCAGACAATGTGGCATTACAGGTAAACTCTGAACAAGAACTTGAGCAAAGGATAGGGGAATGGAATGCAAAACTGAAGGCACATAGGATGAAACTGAGTACAGGTAAGACAGTGGTAATGGCAGTGAATTGAGGAGATCAGGAAAAGCTGAGAATTGAGACAGAAGGGACAACAGTGGAACAGGTTAATAGCTTTAAGTATCTGGGAGGGGTGGTTGAGGAGAAGGGAAGTCTGAATGAAGAGGTCAAAGCTAGAATCAGAGGGGCTGCAGCCAACTGGCATAGAGTGTCTGATATAGTGTATAACAGAAGAAAGCTAAAAAAACTGAAAAGTAAAATGTACAAAACAGTGGTGTGACCAGTACTACTGTATGGTACAGAAACTTGAACAGTAAAGGCAGAGTAGATGAGGAAGCTAGAGGTGATGGAAATGAAGTACCTGAGATGGGTGGTAGGATGCACACTGTGGGACAGACAAATAAATGAGGGCATAAGAGCAGAAGCCAAATAAGCTCCAGTTGCAGAAGAGATCAAAGAATCATGTGCAGAAAAGCAGAAGACAATCTGGTGAAGAAGATATGGGACAGGCAGGAAGAAAGTAAGAGGAAACAAGGGCATCCAGCAAAGAGATGGTTGTATCATGTGAAGGAAGATCTGTGACAATCAGGCCTGAATGTTGAAGCAGGTAACACTGTGGCATTGAATTAGAGGGAGATGGCAATAGTTAACATGACACCCTGACCCTGTGTAGAAAATGGGAAAGGGGAGATGATGATGATGTTGCTGACCCAATTGTAGCATTAACCCTCTTTATCAGTACGTTTACCACTATTCAAGGTATCCTTTACCCTTCTGTAAGGAGAAGACTCAGAGGGCAGATATGCCCATGTTTTTTACAAGGCATTAAAGACCTCATGAAGAAGAAGGATTCTGTCTGACACTAACCTCCAGCAAAATTACCCTGACTTAAGGAAACAAACTAGATTGGCTACAAAGACTGCCAAAGCCCTTTACTTAAGAAACAAACAATTACCATCTGCTGGTAACCTAAACAATTTCAGAAGGAAATAAAAAAAAAGTCAAAGGACTGCCCTCCAACTTGCCTCCCCCTCCCTGGGTGCAAGTAATTCTCACAATAATAATGATGAAGAATGTAAATTGCTCGTCTCCTCCATTCACAACATAAACTCCTTCTCTCAGGCTAGCAGCTCCTATTCCATAGCTAATGACTGCTAGCAGTTTTCTTTCTACCCTCTTGTAGAGTATGCTGCAACCTCCTACTTTAGGAAGACATTTTCTAAAGATACAAGAAAGCTACTAAAAACCAGCAGCAATGCTCTTCTGGAACCACTAAACTCCATCCTATCTTCCTTATAAATACTGTAGATATTATTGCAAAACTCCTTACTCACATCAATAATTCGTCACTCGCTGCTGGTATTTTGCCCACAGCTTTTAAACATTCTGTTATCATTCCTGTAACCAAAATGTCTTCTAAATCACATGAGGACTTCCACGCTATTTCCATCCTTTGTATTCTATTCAGAAATTTATTTAGCATTTCTACTGCTCTCCTCACATCAACTAATACCATCTACTGTAACATCAACAAGAGCCTTATAACCACTGGCATATTTGTAGATGCGGCTATGGCATTTGAAGCAGTTAACCATAGTTTACTCTTATGTAACCTAGCCACACTTGACTTTGGTCAACATACAATTACTTGTTTTCACAACTATTTGGAGAGTAGAACATTTCAAGTTCATTATAATAATCATACTTCTGCTGTGGGCATGCTTACCACAAATATCCTACAATATTCAGTTTTAGGCCTTCTGCTTTTTTCTCTCTATTCATTAATTATCTCCCTAATTACCTCTCAAACATTATACATTACACAGATGACATACTGCTTTGGAAACCAGTAAATACCCAACTACTTTCCAAACCCAACTTCAACTGTCCTACTCTAAGCTCTGCCATTAGGCTACTTCAAACTAATATTTGACAAATCACAAAAAAAAAAAAAAAAATACCATGGTCTTCTTAGCCCATCACAAAACTCCCCCATTTATCTTCTATCACTACAACTGACAATCAAAACCACATCATACTTTTACAAACAAAATTTCATATAATATATAAAAACAATTTGCAATGGCACATATGTATTAGTATGCAATATAGCATAACTAAACCCAGTAAAACTCGTATGATTAATTATTGGATTGACTCATTTAGGAAAATTATTAATGGAAATATAGATTTAAAAATCTGGTTTGATCTTTTAACACTATTTATAGTCACAAAGAACTTTCCACATACAATATATAGAGAAATTATTAATTCCTGGGAACAGAAAGGACTTGTTTGTTGGCTCCAATGTATTAAAGAACTAAAAGTTTTAGATATGCAAGCAATAAAAACAACATACACAATTCCACAACATGACTGGCTAACTTTATAGAGTATTCTGTCATATTCGCAAGATTTAAGTAGAATAATTAACAATTCTTCATTTAAAGAAATACCTAAATTTATGAAATACATATATGAAAACCCACCAAAAATTAGGTATGCTTTGTAGGAATAATCTCTTTCTCTCTAACTCCACAAGGCATACCCTGGCCACTACTTACCTTCTGCCATCCTTATTATATGGAGCCCCTCTTCTAACTAATCTGACTTCTTCCATCACCTCTAAACTTGAAAATTCCCCAAGGAGTTATTTATGCTCCTTGTTCCTAACCTCTCTCTAACTCCCATTACTATTCTCCTAGAATGGACTCAAGCTCTCGGTAACTGATTAAGCAACCCTCACATGATTTCAAATTTGTATATAATGTAAATAGCAACTTATTTCTATTTAACGCATGTAAAATGTGTGCCTTACTTATTTTGAATAACTGCATGTAAATTGTCTCCACTCTGCTAGTATAAGAATGTAAGAACCCTTACATCTTTTACTGTGAAGACAGTTGATCATGCTTGCTCTGAATGCTAACATCTGTAAACTGTGCTGTATTCTAACATCTGTAAACTGTGCTGTACTCTGTACTTTTTACAATTAAGCATTTCTTACTGTATTGTTATTGTATATGTATTATATACTGTACCTTTTATAAATATGTAATCTTTACTGTATTACTTATGGAGCTTTTCTCCTCGGGCCTCCACTGAAAACAGGCACTTTTGGGCCCAGTGGACTTCCCCGGTAATCAAACTGAAAATAAATAAAATAAATATATGAAATCATATATATAATGACTTTGACATGGGAAACAGTATTTCAAAATTTTACAAAATGTTGATAAACTATAAAACAGCACCCAAAACCTCATATCGGAAATATATAACAAAAGGACACTCAATACAGTTAACTGAAGATATTAAAACAGATATCTTATTATCGATAAAATATACATGCTTTACACAATACTGGAAAGTTTTTAATTGGAAATGCTTGCACAGAGCATTCTTAACCCTAGACAGAATTAATAAAATTAGTTCTTCCATAAAAGGAATATGTTGGAGATGTGAGCAAGTACACAATGTAGATTGGAACCACATTTTCTTTGATTGTGTTAAAATTAGAACATTTTGGAATGGTATTAATAACTTTCTACAAGCTTTATTTAATTAAAATTTTTATTTAACTAAAGCTCTTATATTATTAAATGTGAACGAAGGTCCTCATTTGAATAGGTCAAACATGTGTCTAGTATGGACTATACTTGCATTTTCAAGGAAGTGTATAACAAGAAGATGAATACAAACACAATACCAACTTTGGAAGACTTCTACAGCCTACTGAAGACCACAGCATTACTGGAAATTAAAATTAAAGAACAAAGAATTTATCCAAAGCCATTTATCAACAACTCTTGGAGAAAAGTCTTATTGGTGATTGACACTATACAATAATTGATCAGACACTCTGATAATGAATTGGACATACTTATAAAGTAACTGTATACATTACGATCTGTTATAGTGTCAGGCTAATGTAAATAGTGTACATAGTTATTTAAGATGTCATATATAAATACTGTGGAATTCATTCAAATGTATTTGAAAAATAAAAAAAATTTTGAGGAAAAAAAAACATCATACTCTATTTTTCGGAGAGCAAAAACCTGGCTCTCACCCTTGACTGCTCTCTCTCTCTCTCTCTCTCTCTCTTGCTTTCCATGCACACAGACATCATTACTAGTAAAGTCTTTCTTAGACTCAAACTTTGCTATTGAATCTCCCACTTCCTTAATCCTCAAATTAGAATTGCTCTGGCTAAAAATGTTGTCTTCCTTAAACTGGAATATGACCTATCATTTTTAATTTTCTATTATTCCTACAATATTAAATGCAAACATACTACAGAAAATAAAATCTGTAGATTTGCACTCCTAATAGATTTTCAAGGTCATTGCTGTCTTCATCAGCAGAAAATAAAATGGTTTCCTGTAACACAAACAACTACTTGATGAGCACCTTGTTGCTCAAAATATTAAAAGAGGGATACTGTCTACCTCTGAAACACTCCTTCTTATTGGAGAACCAAAGTACTTACTTGGGCATTCCCAAGTAGACAGGCATCTGCTTTCACAGACTGCCCTTTAAAACCACTTCAGATGAAAGAACCTTTTCCATACTTTGGCCATCACTGTGGAACAGCCTTCACTCTGGCTTACAACATATAGAAACTGTAGTTGAATTCAAATCCTTGTTTAATGATCTTCTCCTTATTGGCTCAGTTTGCAAATGCTTTAATGATAATGGGTAATGTAGCCAGTCATTTTTCCAATTTCTCCTTTTCCATATCTATAATTTGCTCAAAGTAGAGCTTTAAAAGTAGTGTCCATATAGTTATCCTGTATGATACACATAAGTGATAAATATATAAGCTGTGTATGTTATTTGTGGTTTGCTGCCAAGTCTTATTGTAAACTCCTATTGCATCTTATTTGCATTTATGAGTTTCTGCCAAATTATATTGCACACTCTGATTGCATCTTTTACTGCATATTTATACCTGTGTTACTGGCAATTCCCATGTACATGAGTAGGACATTGTCCAGATATGCATCAAGACTCTATCGCTGCACGTAACTGTATATATATATATATATATATATATATATATATATATGTGTGTGTGTGTGTGTGTGTGTGTGTGTGTGTGTGTGTGTGTGTGTGTGTGTGTGTGTGTTTCATCCTGATCCTGGGATACTCCTATGACACAATGTTTTATTTGGTTGTTTAATGAACTTCTACTTTAACTTCTGTATAGTACTTTCAGTTTTGGATTCTTCACCCTACCATCCAGGTCATGGCTGAAAGGGTCTTCAGACCAGTCCAGCTACCCAGTTATCAAATACTAACAAATAAACAAATATATATTTATATACATGCATAACTTGCATTTACCATTATACTCATTACCCATGAGGCTCCCGCCATGGCTGGAAAGGTCCACGATTATCAGTTCATCTACCTGGTCAACTGGCTTTTCTGCAAAACAGTAGTGATCAGAGCTCAGTTTTGTGATTATTAATATGTAACTGATGTGTTTTTCACAGGAAGGTCAAACCGATGATATATTAAGAATGTTCTCTTCCATTGTATGTTGGCATAAATAAGTAGTGTTGGGGGTGAGGGGTACAGGGGCACATGCATCCCTCCCTCGCAAAACTTTTTTTTCACATGTGGAATATTTTGCTCACTTGTGATCGCAGTTGTGTAAGATGATTGCAATGAGTTGCTAGCTTGTCAGGGAGACATGGAAATTGCATTCTTTGTTATCAGCAGAGTATTTCATGATCTATTACTAGTAGGAATACATATTTATTTTCATTTTGTTGTTAACTATGAATACCCATGTGGTACGTCCCTCATTTCTGCAGTGATGTTGGAGCACTGATTGGTTAAGTAACTTGCTCAGGGTCACACAGTAAATAAATGGGAAATAATGAAAATACCAGGACTACATGATGAAGCTAAGCTATAATCCTTTACATACAAAACACAGTTTAAAGATAAAAACCTTTTCATGATTTGAACTAGGCATCCTTATTTGAGATACTGCAAAAATTCTAATTCTTAGAATCTTTCATTCCAGTTTTGTAGTGTTCTTTTTGTTGTAGGGTCTTGGATTTCAAACAAATTCTTAGTTAAAATTAGCAGAGAAATTTTGTGTCACGGGATATATATATATATATATATATATATATATATATATATATATATATATATATATATATATATATATACACACACACACAAAACTGCGACTGTGGTACTTTGGAGGATTATAACCCCAAGGGGCTGGTTTAGTGGCAGTGCAACAAGTTTTGAGTCTTTTTGTTTGTAAATTATACTTTATTTTTATAGTTGCTGGACCTGCAATTACAGGTCTTACACTTATGGTAAGTAACATGTGATAAACATCTGTACTTTAAAATACCATCTAAGAGAACTAAAACATCAAAACACTTTACATAAACTGAAGGAGAACCCCATGGACTAGCATTAACTGAGTTTAAATATTCTGTAATTTAAACAACAGAGGAACCTACTGTATTTCAAATCTTTTCATTAATACATCTAAATCAATGGCACAAGGCATTCAGTAACGTAT
>NC_056732.1:731744645-731817145 GCF_019279795.1 Protopterus annectens
GAGAGCTATGAACTAACTCCATCTTCTGTTAACATCTGTTCCCTCTGGCAATGAAAGGATGATGGTATCCTAGCTTAATTTAATGTCATTGTTTTTATTATTCTGTTGACACCCTAATTTTATTTAATGTAATCTCTATAATGCATCTTAGCACTATTTAATGTAAGTTTTTTTTCTGTTGCCATTCTAGTTTTATTTGATGTAATCTGTATAAGTTATACCTCTGTAACTGTGTACATGGACACCATTATACATGTTAAATGTTGAGCTTTTGTCCCCGGGCCTCCGCTGTAAAAGGACTTGTGTCCAGTCGGACTTTCCAGGTAACCAAATGTAAAATAAGATAAATAAATAATACATAATTTGACTTTTCTGTTTAAGGAGTCTCTTTTAATTGGGCTTTTAATCTAAGATATGGTCTAGCTGCACAGTCATTAAAATTCAGTGATCCAGAGATCAACTTCCCAGGATTACCACAAGCTGTATAGCCTCAATAACAAACACATTTTTTCACGGTGTTTTCCTATCCTATTCCCATCTAGAAAGTCTTCCAGAGGTGATACCAAACCTGTAAGTAGTTGAACTGATATCTGTTTAAGAGGATGAAGTCATTCTGAAGTTGCTAAAATGTGAAGGGCCCTAATTCAGGAGGCAGCCTCTGTTATATAGACTCAAGCTTTCATAGACCTGACTAATCATGCTGAGCCATAAGGAGAAAACCTAATATGTCTGATATGGGGCAAAATCTGCAGTCAGTCAAAGGTCCCAGTCAGCGAGAAAACAAGCAGTCAAATGGCAACAAGACTATTCCCCATTTCTACCAGTAACCATACGAGTACCATAAGTTCTGTCCTTGGACCTTTCCTCTTTAACATCTTTACAAACAAACTGCATACAGCCACACAAAAAGCTAGTATAGTCCAATATGCTGATAACTCTATATTAATATGTGCAGCTCCAACTCTATCTAAAGTTTAGGAAATCACACAAGTCTTTTTCTACTCTGTAAAAACCTGGTTGAAAAAACTCATCTCTGCTTCTAAATCCAAGAAAAACAAAAATAAATGCTCTTTACCCCTAAACAACACTCTAACCGAGAAGCAATCCTTTTAATTAACTTTACCAAACAATACAAAAATAGAAACAGCCACAGACATTAAATTACTAGGTGTAGTCATAGACAAAAATCTCAGATTTGACCATCATATCTTACAAACCATCAAAAACATTCATCAAAAACTGGGATCCTTTTAGAGAGTGAAACAATATCTCATAGATAAAGCAAGGCAGACTTAAGCTTCCCCATACTTACTCCCAGCCTTTCTATATACATCCCCCATCCTAACAAATTTAAATGTCTCACTCATGACCAAACTTGCCTCCTGTTACAGCAAAACTGCTGAATTTGCCACTAACTCAGCATGTAGAACCCGTTATTGCCAACCTTTAATAAAGCTAGACTAGCTTGAACTAAGCAGCGTCCTAAAATACTCATAACTAATATTTGCTCAGGAACTTATTTACTATCCAAACAAATGCCCCATACTAAAACTATCTTTCTGTCTTACTTCCCCTCTAAGAACATTGGTTCCACTAACAAGGTCCTACTCTAAACAACTAAATCTAAGAACTCATTTGGGGATGCACTATACTCTTGCTTTGTCAGAAATATATGGAACACTATTCCAGAACAAATCAAACACACAGATAAACTACCATGCTTTAAAATTTTACTCAAACAACAGATAACTAAATCCTGGTCATACTTTTGCTTTACACCTTGCTGGTACTGTTTATATGCAGGTATTTTCCTCCTACAACCCACTAATCTATTTTCATACTCTCGTATCATTTACAACCATACAAGCTCCCGTAACTTGTTTCATACCCCCTTTACACTGATAATACTCCTTCTCGCCCCACAACACTCACCCTATAACCTACTAATGTCACCATTTCACATTTCCTCCCAACTTGATTATACTTCCAAAAACATAAAAATTATCCTTTCAGTCCTTGGAGTTAAAACATGTCTGTTATTCAGCCCATGTGGAAGAACTATATTTCCATACATTATGCAACTATAAATGTACTGTGATGTATGTAGCAATGTTAATTGTGATCCAAGTTAAACATCTGTAACTTTCACACATCTGCTAGTATAATAATCGGGTCTATATCAGAACATCAAAGTATTAAAACTTTGAATGTTCTGATATTGAACACTATTCAGCGAACGCTAAGAATAGTGAAGCTGCAGAACAGCGAATTCTTTCCTCAGGAAAGAATTCAGTTGGCCATTTCTGTGGCTTCGCTATTCTTAGCGCTGTGGTGGAAAGTTGCGGGTTGGATTCAGGTAAGTGTGCGATTGTTTGTACGTTACGGTTGGGCGGGTTAAGTGAGTTAGGGTTAGGGCGCGTGTTAGGCATGTGTGCGATAGTGATAGACTTTAGGGTTAGGGGCAGTTTAAGTGAGTTAGGGTTAGGACGCGGGTTAAGTGAGTGTGCGATAGTGACAGACCTTAGGGTTAGGGTTTGGGTTAAAGTAAGTGGGTAGATAGTAGTGTATGTTTAGTTTAGTGTAGCGTTAGATGTAGGAATTTAAGTGTATGTGTGTGGTTGCTGTTTGTTTGATGTGCTTGTGTTGTGTGTATGTGTTTCGGAACAGCAAATTTTTTCTATGGAAAAAAATTCGCTGTTCTAAATGTTCGATATTTTCATGTTTAGATGTTTTGGGGCCGATGAAATAGCTATTTTCATCTTTCGATAACGTGATATAAATGGTAATAATTTACTGGATATGTTTCCAGTGGTAATTGTACATTTGTATGAATTTGTAAACTTGTACTTGAAAATGTACTTACATTTTGTAGATGGAGATTTTCTCTCTGGACCTCTGCTGAAAATGGGTTATGTCCAGCCTGACTTTCCCGGTCAAGAAAGACAAATTTGCCAAAACCTCCTAGAACACACTCTAAAACATCCCAGCCTCTAGCACACAAGTCAACACCTACTACTTCTCCACTCACACATACTGTAGCTCCACATGGTTTACACAAGAGTAATCAGGAAAGCAGGTTTAACCCCAAATGACCTATTACATCTGCCTGCACACAAGGAGATGTTTTAGCTATAAGGGACTAGGCATACAGATTCCATGCTCACCAGACTATAAAAGAACAGAGAGACTGTAAGCTGCTTGTCTGGTGCAAGGATCTGTGATGTTATAACAGCCCTAAGGACCCATAAGCCAGACAAATATGACTATGTCCTAGTGGTGGCCCATGTTGGAGTAAATCACCTGAGGCAGAGAAACATGTACAGAGGCATGACGGAACTTATGATGCATGTTTTAGAGGCAGGAAAGACACTGGTCTTGAGTAGTATCTTGCCTTAACCAAGAATGACTCCTAGATACAAATACAAGATAATTGAATTTAACAACTGGCTACATAATTAGTGTCATTCTAAGGTGGTCCCTTATGTGTCAGTCTGGGATGAGATGGTAGATAAGACTGCCTGTTTTATTAAGTATGGCTTACACCTGTCATCCCAAGGCTTGTGCATACAGGTTAAAGCCTTTCTGCCTGCCACTGTGCCCTTTTTAGGCAAAGACGCCCTATTGGGCATTCCTACATAACAGAGTTAAACTAAACGTTGGACAACATCATGGTATCAATACTCAGTGCTAGTAGTCTAAACAGAAAGATGCCAGAACCTGAGACTCTCCTCCAGCTTGAACACATTCTTATTGTGTAGTTACTGAGACATGGTTTCATTGAGATCATAGTACCCCCTCTATACCAGGGTTTGGTGTCTATATATGTTCAGACCTTTAGGTAACTGAGAGGGAATTTTTATCTTTTTTAGGAACACCATTACCTCATATCACATTACCCATGAACATAACTTGGATCTCCTGCAGATCCAAATCAGTCTTAAATAAATGCATGTATTACTTCATTGCTAGTTAGACATCCTTAGTGTCTTCCAAAGATCATGGAAATTATTCTAACGCAATTAAGGCATTAAATATCTAACCAAATACCTTCCTGCTAGGGGACTGCAATTACTCAAGCATTGACTGTAACACTTACATCTCTAAAATTAGTTATACTCAGTGTTTACTAGAATTTGTTAATATCAACGTGTTTGGAGCAAATTGTAAAAATACCCATTAGAGGCTGTAACATCCTTCACCTGGTCCTTACCATCCTAGTCCCTGTCTGTACCCGAACGTACATCTTCTCATTTCTAGATAAAGCTGACCTCAAATTGGTCTTATTCTCTGTCAGGCCTAGTTGTACTACTCCAGCAACAAATAAGACCATCTTTAGGGACTTATCCAGGGCAAACCTACTTCAACTTGTAGAAGACATATATGCAGATTTTCCCACAATCTCTTTCAAGTAGACCCAACTGAGAGGGCTGCCACATTCATGTCAGATTTTTACCAGTACCTAAATAAGTGCATAGAAAATTCAGTATTGATCTCTCCTAAATACAATGGCAGATTCAGGAATAAACCTCTGTTTTGCAACTCCCTTGTGAATACATTGTATGACAGAAGAAGGAAATAACGAAATACTGCTAGAAATTCCCACCCCTCACCTCACGATCACACTGAAAAATGCCAGTAAGGAATTTAACAGCACTACAAGAACGTAAAGCAGAATATGAACTTTAGGTTGCAATAGATACCAAAGGAAACCACAAATCATTATATAGTTATGTCATAAAATTAAGGAATAATGCCCAACAATGCACTGAAACTCATCCATAATAATATCACACATTCTGATCCCAAAGATATTGCCTATATATTAGAAGACACATTTAGTGATAACTTTACACCACCTACACACATCATTACCCCCACTATCCCTGAAAACTTATTTTTCAATTAAATCACCTTGGGAATATGCCTTAAAATCCTTGGGACCAGACAACCTGCCCATCTGCATTCTCATCAGTGCCAGGTTTGTACTGTCTAAACCTGTTCTAAACTGTTCAATCTCAGCTTGTCTGCAGCTTTTATACCTGATGCTTGGAGCTATTGTGACTGTTCTACAAAGGGTGACCCCTCTGCAGTCACAGATAATTATACGCCTATTAGCCTCACCAGCCTTAAATGCAAGGCCATGGAATATATCATAGCAGAATTAATTTATACAGATATAGGCAACCTAACTGAAGTAGACTCACTGATTTGGCTTTGGGAAGGGCAAGTCCTGCTTCCTGACATTAGTAAGCTTCTTTAAAAAGGTTACAAAGACTGTGGACAGTGGTCACTCTGGGCACACTGCTTATAATGATCTGGCCAAGATTTTTGATACTATTTTCCATGATGGAATCAGTGAAAAATTAGACAAATGATGTAAACTCCTGTGATGTCCGCTAGACAGCAAATTCACTACCCAACAGATCCCAAGTTCGGAAAGCTGCTGGTACTCTCTCTAAATGTCAAATTGTAATGAGCAGAGTGCTAGAGGGATCCTTGCTAGTGCCTCTCACGTTTAACATTCTTTTTGCAACATCAGTGCCATTATCCCAGATGTTTTGTTTTATGATAACTGCAAGCTGGGGGTGTTGGAATATGATTTAAATATACCTGGTATACTAAAAATGGTCTAAAGTTAAATGCAAAAAAGTACAACATAGTAACATTAAACAAAGAAGCTGCTCCCACCTCATATGTTATAAATGGTACCCTTCTTCAGAAAGAGATGGTCATAAGAGACCCGGGTATTTATGTGGAAAACCCTCTTTCAATCATCATGTTTCTACCATCATCATCATAATCATCACCTCCCTTTTTACCATTTTCTATATGGGGTCGGGGTGTTGTGTTAACTGTCATCATCTCTCTCTGTTAAATGCCACTCTCCAGCCTTTTTCAACATTCATATCTAACTGTCAAAGGTCTTCTCTCACACAATCCATCCACCTCTTCGCTAGGTGCCCTTGTTTCCTTTTGCCTTCTTTCTGTCTCTGTCAAATCCTCTTCACTAGTTTGTCCTCTGCTTTTCTGCACATGTGCTTGAGCCACCATAATCTGTTCTCTTTGACCTCTTCTATGAATGGGGCTAGTTTAGCTTTTATTCTTATGTCCTCCTTTTTTCATCTGTCCCACAGTGTGTATCCTACTACCCACCTCTGGCACTTCATCATCATCACCTACAGCTTTCTCAACTGCTCTGCCTTTACTGCTCAGGTACCATACACTAGTACTGGTTGCATCACTGTTTTGTACACCTTACATTTCTGCTTCTTTGTCATTCTTCTGTCACACACTACACCAGACACTCTGTGCCATTTGGCTGCAACCCCTCTGATTCTAGCTTTGATCTCGTCATTCAGACTTGCCTTTTCCTCAACTACCCCTCCCAGATACTTGAAGCTGTTAACCTGTTCCACTATTTTCCCTTCTATCTCAATTCTCAGCTTCTTCTGAACTCCCCCAATTGGTGCCATTACAACTGTCTTATCTGTATTCAGTTTCATCCCATGTTCCTACGTTTAGCATTCCATTCCCCTAGCTTTTGCTGCAGTTCTTGCTCAAAGTCTGTCTGTAATGCCACATCATCTTCATACAACAACTTTGTCGATCTCTCCCCTCTGACTTGTTAGCTAATGTAGTCCATCACCAGTATGAACAGTAGTGGGTTCAGAGCTATACCCTGGTGAACACCCAACTTCCACTGGGAACCCGTCTGTGAGAATGAACACTGTTTGTACTTCAGTCATTGAGTCCTTGTACATAGTCTGCAATAAATCTAGAAATGTTTCCTGGACTTTAAACCACTGCAGGACTGCCCAAATCAGCTTTCTGGGACCTTGTCATATGCTTTCTCCAAGTCTAGGAATGCCCAGTTGGACTCTCTCCTCATCTCTAGCTTCTTCTTAATATCTATCTCAGTGCAAAATTGGGTCAGTTGTGCTGTATCCTAATCTGAACTACTCATCTCCCGTGTTACTTTCTACTATACAATATCCATTTATCAGTCACCTTCTCCAGAACTTTTATGCAATATGACAGGAATTTGATATATGTGTAGTACCCACAGTTGTGAATGTCTCCTTTGTTCTTAAACATTGGCACTAGTATGCCATCTGAGACACAATTTTCTCTCCACACTGCTATTAGTACCTTCTGGAGCCATTTCTCCCATATCTCACCCAGCATCTTTATCATATTTGCTGTGACCTCATCTGAGCCTGCTGCTTCCCCTGACTTTATTTTCCTTAGTGCTGTTCTTACTTCTTCTATGGTGGGTACCTGCTCTTCTGTCATTGTAAGCTGCATCTGGGGCAGTACAGCTTCTGTGGGCCTTTCTTCATTCAGAAGCTGCTGAAAGTCTTCCTTTGATCTGCCTTTGATACTCTGTGGACAAGTGAGAGGTTGTTGGAGGCATCCCTTATGAAGGGTGTCTATCTTCTTTATCTTTCTCTTTGCCTTCCAACCTGATATAGCTTCTTTGTGCCATCTGCTGACTTATTTTCCAGAAGTCTGTAGAGTGCCTCTGATGCCTTGTTTTTTGCCATTGCAACTGCTCTCTTAGCCTTTTTGTTAGCTAGAGAGTATTCCTTCCTAGCCTGGTCCATCTTTTCTATCTCTCACCTTTTTCTTGCACTCCTTTTTTTCCTTTGATGACTTTCTAGACTTCTGCATTCTACCACCGATTTTCCTTATGGACCTTAATTCCATACCTGGCTCGGCTGCATATCTATTCTATAATTCTCACACATGCTGTTTTGAGGCACTGCCATTTTTCTTCAACTCCACCTATTTCCTCTTCTTCTTGAGTTGTTAGAGCCCTGAGTAATGTCTTTATCTGTTGTAATTTCTCTACAGTCAACTTACAGGTCTTCAGCCTGGTCACTGTTGACCTTAGAACCTTCTCTGACCACTGCTTGCAGATGATTGTGACAACCAGTGCTTAATATTGTGGGCCGACTGTTTCACTGGGGATGGCTTTGCAATTGCTGATTCTATCCCAGTGCCTACCTCAGATGCATGTTGGCCACTCTTGTATATGATCATGTGACTGTCTCTCTTTCTGAACCATGTGTTGGCTGCTATCAAGCCATTTGCCAGAGAGAAGTCTACAATGGGCTATCCTTCTTTATTCCTGTTTCTCCACCCATGTGGATCCAGACAGTCCTCACATCCTTTTCTGTCTGTCCCCATATGTGCATTCAAGTCACCCATTTCTATCATAGTCAAGAAATCCTTCAATCTGGCCAAGTGACTTATCAAGGGAATATCTTGAAGAGACAAAGAAGTAATTTGATCCTTGTATTCTTCCCTTATCAGACCAATCATGGGAAACAATGCCTCCTTTGGAATGGACAAATTTAAGCATATCCCTGAAATGGAAAGGCCTCAAAGATTTCTAAACAAGATAATTAAAGGTCTTGAATCCTGCCTTATACTGAGTAGCCTACTAGCTACAACAAGGTTATCTGTTTCTAGCCTTTTGAACCATGAAAGTCCCCTTCCTATTTCACCTGTTATTTCATTGCAAAACCAGTGCTTCCACGAGTGCATGGATTAGAAACCTAAGTTTATACCAAAATATTAACAGGTCTAACTGGAAGGATAGGTTCCTAGCACACTATATTCCAGACTTATGGAATATGGGGCAAGTACATGTCAAACAAAGTACTACTATGTTTACCTTTAAGGCTAGACTTGATGACTGCATGTGTAGTCACAAATTTATACCAGGCTTATCATGCAAAGCCCTGCCCAATTTGGGAGTTAAGCAGTATTAAATACTTGACAATAGTGGCAAGAACTTTTGTGTATAGGGCTAGGCATTATCTGGTCCCACTGATGGCTTGCCTACTATTACTCCTATTTCCTACATTCATGGCTGATTCCAAAACCAGCAGTTTTAGAATGATTAATAACATAGCCTGGCACATTCCCAAAATCATTTATCTTTTGTGCCAAAGACTGATAGCATAGCTTAAAGTAAACTAGTTAGCATAAGGGGACTGTGAGTATATATTTTCTTCTGTATTATTACTCCAGCTAGGCTAAGGCAGCCCCCACCATTCCACTGCATATTTTAGGAATGGGAATTCTAAGTTGATTTAAAAGGATAAGCTGTCTAAGCTTTTACTACCCATTCTGGATTTTTTTTCTATCAAATTACCTGTCTATGAAAAAGTGCATTCCCAATGTTAATATTAAACTGTATTCCTTTGTTTATATTCAGAGGAGTGAAAGTAGCAGTCATCTTTCTTGTTTCCTGCCTTTCTAAGCTAGTATAGTCCACTTTTCAGGCTAGTGCTGAATTCAGGGCTGCGTTACAAGTTTCTCAGCTGCTCATACCTTACTTGGATAGAGGGAAGTTTCTCTGTTCACCTGTGAGAGAGGGGAACTTTGAGCAGCCATCTGTCCCTGGAGGAGTAGTTCCAGCCCATAAGTTAGTAGTTTAAAACCCGCGTTTGCACGGTTTTGTGCGCTGGGCAGCACCTGTTAGCTAGGGTTAAATTATTCCCGGCTCCATTAAGTCTCCTCTTCAGCTTTTCACTTGAAACTAGTCTAACTCTCAACCTAAGCACTCAAAAAGCATCCTACAGTCCAGCACTTGCTCAGACCTAATAGCAAACACTAATATACCCCAACACTTGACTGCCCAGCAGGGCAAGGCTCTTTATCCACCCCTCACCAACCAAGCGACTAAGCAGCTCACCCTACTATTCAGGCTTGACCAAAGGGCAACTTCAGGTGTACTCTCCAGTCCAGCTGGTGAATCTGGGTATCCTGAGGCAATGTTACAACTGCCTCATGTACACAGACAACCCTCTCCTCCTACCACAAAACACTAACATATGCAAGAGATGCAATTATACAGCCAAACTGGAGGCTAAGGTCTCTCCACCCAAGACTGGAACAGACTGTCATGAGGGGAAGGTTAACACTTGCACCACACCTCCAGCCTCACATAGACCTACTAAACCAGCACTGGCAAAAAATGCACATAAATACACTAAATCATACTCAGAGGCTCTAAATAAAAACCTGCAAAAGCATCAGAGAGCTTCAAAGCAGACACCCACAAAACCTGCACCTCCCGTCACAAACCAGACAACACATAAAACACAAAATCAATGTGCTGCACAATCACAGCCCTTAAGGTGAAATAACATACCTAACACACTAGTAATAGGTGACTCAATAGTCAGGCACACTGACACCCCACTTACTAGGCTGGATAAGGAGACGGTTACTGTTAGCTGCCTATCGGGAGTCAGAATCCGCCACATAACACAAGCACTCAGGTCACTCCAGAACAAGTACAAATATGACTCTGTCATTGTTCATGTTAGTGTGAATGACCTGAGATGTACCTCCCTGGACTACATGAAAAGAGACATAGAAGAGCTCTCTGATCATGTAGCCCAGGCGGGTATGACCCTGACAGTGAGTAGCATCCTGCCCTCACCAAGAATGATACCTCAGTATAAAGAAAAAATAATCAATTTCAACAATTGGCTACGCTTCTGGTGTCATTCAAAGGGGATCTAGTGTCTGTCAGACTGGGATGACATGCTCGACAAGCCACTTTGCTTAGCAAGAGACGGCTTGCACCTGTCACCCCTTGGCTTTCGAATACTGGCCAAGGCTGTTGCTGCCCCATAGTGCCTTTTTTAGGCAAGGCTCAAAATTCAAACCCACCACCGTAAACAGCACAAGTAAAAAATGAGGGTTATGCTACTCAACGCCAGGAGTTTAAATCTGAAAATGCATGCGCAAGAAGCACTCCTAAGTATGAAGAACGTCGACATCTATGCAGTAACTAAAACCTGGTTCAAGGCTCCAGAGAGCACTCCAGCAATACCGGGCTACAACTCATACCACACATTTCGGCCACAGAGCACAGACCAAAACACAAAAGGAGGGGGTGTATCCATATTCATCAAGGATACTCACACCTCCAGGTTAGTGGCGCAGCATGCTGCCTCTGAGATCATCCATGTGCAACTAACATTGGGCAAATCTGCAATGTAAATTGTGGCCTGCTACAGCTCACCCTCCATGACCCAGGACCACCACTCTGCCTTTCTGGAGACACTGGAAAACATGAAGGTCCTACCAAACACCCTGATATTGGGTGATTTCAATTACCCTACCATTAACTGGGAAAACTACTTGAGTACAAACTCCCAGGCTCAGCGCTTCCTGGAATTTGTCAACTCAAATGCCCTGGATCAGCTGGTAAACTCCCCTACCAGAGGCCAGAGCATATTGGACCTGGTCATCACCAACATGGGCGACAGGTGTTCCGTACTGGAGGTCAACCCATTACTGGTTAGATCAGACCATAAACTAATCACCCTGGATGTCCACACCCCACCACCACCCCCAACCAAGGAAACCACAATGAAAAACTTTACTAAAGCAAACCTAACCTTACTTAAGGCAGAGGTGGTAAGTTTCACAGCCCCCAGACTAAAGGATAACACTGCCCAAGATGCAGAATCCTTTACAACTGCACTCTATGAGCACCTACAAGGATGCATGGATTGTGCCATCCCTAGCAAGACCAAGACTCACTCCCCTAAGAGAAGGAAACCAGTCTGTGGACCCCTGCCATAAACAGGTTATACAACAGAAGGAGGAAACTAGTTCAGAAAAAAAGCAAATCCCAAGAAGGAAAGACATCCCTGATCAGTAGCAGTAAGAAACTAAGGTCCCTCATAAAATCATCCAGGGCTAACTTCAAAAGAAAAATAGCCAAGGATTCGAAAGATAACCACAAAGCCTTTTTTAGCTATGTCAAAAATCTAAGTGGCAACTCGCAGATATGCTCTGAGCTAGTGCAAAATAGCACAAAATATACTGAACCTACTGATATTGCCAACATCCTGGCAAATAGATTCAGTGCAAACTTCATCTCCCTCTCACCTTCAAAAAGGCCCACAACAATACCGGAAAAGTGTAGTGTCCCAGAAATCACAGAAGCACAGGTGAAAACTGCCCTTTCAAAAGCCAGAAACACAGAATCAATGGGGCCAGATGATGTCCCAGGCTGCGTCTTGCACGAACTACAGAATGAACTAACCCCCCACCTAAACACGCTGTTCAACCTCAGCCTCTCCACAGGCTACGTGCCCATAGAATGGCGCACAGCAATGGTTATTCCGCTCCACAAAGGAGGGGCCACAATTGACCCTGGTAACTATCGCCCCATAAGCCTGACTAGCCTGGTCTGCAAGGCTATGGAGCGCATCGTCATGGAATTCATTAACAAAGACATAGGGAACCTCCAAACACTTGACCCGACCCAGTTTGGCTTTGTTAAGGGCATATCATGCCTACTAAACCTGGTTGACTTCATCGAGCCAGTCACCAAGGCCATAGGCGAGGGAATGGTGGTTCACATAGCCTACCTTGATCTCGCCAAGGTGTTTGACACCATTCCTCACTCGGGTATTATAGAAAAACTCACCAGCCTGAACATAAACTCCTACGTCACAAGATGGGTTGCCAACTGGCTTACAGACAGAACTCACATGGTAAGAATAGCGGGCTCAATGTCCGACTCTAAACCAGTCACAAGTGGTGTCCCGCAAGGCTCAGTTCTGGGACCCCTACTGTTCGGCATATATTTCTCAGAAGTACAGGCAAACACAGGAGGACTATGGCTAACCAAGTTCGCCAATGACTGCAAACTGGGAGCCATAATTGACTCTCTGGCTGACATGGACATCCTTCAAAAAGGCCTTACTGAGACAGACACCTGGTGTCAAAGTCATGGCCTCAAGCTAAATGCCAAAAAATGCATAGTCATCCCATTTGGGAAAAACAAAACACCCACGAATTACCACATAGGCGGCAGCCCCTTAATACAGAAGAGGTAATAAGTGATCTGGGGACCCAGGTAGATAGTAATCACTCCTTTGACAATCATATTGCCAAAGTAGTTAGGAAATCCTTCTATGTGGCCCATCTAATTACTAAAAGGTTCACATCTAGAAATAAAGAGGTTATAGTGCACCTCTACCCATCACTCATCAGACCCATCATAGAGTAAAATGCCCCATTTGGGATGTACCTCACAAGACACTTCCAACAGCTGGAAAGACCACAAAAGCAGTTCACCAAGAGGATCACTGGCCTCAAACATATGTCCTATGCAGCCCGACTGAAAAAACTCCGGCTGTACTCAGTGGCATATCGCTTACTCAGAGGTGATCTCTGCCTGACTTAAAAAGCCATGTCCAATTCAGAACTGATGGATATGCTCCACCTAAAAAAATCCAAGACACTGTGAGCCACACGCTCTAGTGTGCTAAACCTCACCACAACAATAAATAGAACATGCTGGAGGGATAGATTCCTGTCACAGAGACTCCCCATGCTTTGGAACAAAATTCCTAACTACATTAGGCAGAGCCCCTCACTAACACTCTTCAAGAGAAGCCTTGACGAGTGGATGGGCAACAGAAAATACACCCCTGGGATCACTTCATTGGCTCTGCTTGACAGAGGCTCAGTTATCTAATCAATGGGGTGGCGAAAGCCAACACAATCTGGCTAGGCTTAAAAATGCCCTCGGGCAGATAGCCTAGTACCTATCTATGAACCTATGAACCTATAAGTCATGCTCCATCCTATGTGTCATCTTCTGTATGTGGCTTTGCTAATCAGTCTCCCTCCTACTTGTCATAGCCAGCCTTTCTAGCACCATCCTGTCAAAATTTCTTCTATATGCCTTATATATATACTCAAATACTATCCCCATACCTCTGAGTGACTAAATGTTGAGATCTCTTAGTCTGTTCTCATATCTCATGCCCTCTTTTCCCTGCACCACCCTCATCTCCTTCCTCTGCGCCTCTTTTCAGCACCATGCTCTCTGTTTTCTAATAAGGCTTCCAGAGCTGTGCACAATACCCAAACTGTGACTCAACCAATGCCTAATAAAGGGTCAATATCACTTCTCTATCACTGTATTCTATCACCTTGCTATATATCTCATTATTTGGCTGTTTGCCACTACCCTTTAACCTTTATTTGATGTTTTAGAGTTTCAGTAAGGATTACACTGGGTCCTTTTTCTTTTGAAAATGTTTTGTCTGACTACTCCAAATGTATAGTCAGTCTCTGCACTATCATTCCTTAGATACAGCGTCCATGTATTTAGAAGGTATAAAGTAAAGTTGACACCTTTTAGACCTTGACTACATCTCCTTAGAGAACTCTTAATGGTTGCTCTTTAATTTGCCACCACACTCCTAACATAGTATTATCTCCCTAGTGAATGATCCAGTTTTTCATGACCAATATGATCTGAGGTTAACCAAGTGAAAAGTACTGGTCCCAGACCTGACTGCTGTGGGACATAATTCTCACTGTCTTAACCTTTGACAGAAGCCATGAAGACTGCTGCCTTCTTCCTGTGATATAACCATTTTTGCACATCTAAACAGTTTACTGCTAAACTGCTGTTCCTGCCATATTTGTAATAGGTTAGCAGTATAGAATTCAGTCAGTGGCTTTGCTGAAATTCAGATAAATCATATCCGCAGGATTTCCCTGTTCTTTTGCCAATCATAGAGCTAGATTAGGTTCGTTTGACAGGATATGCATGAAGTGACTATATTGTAGTCTGTGATATATATATATATATATATATATATATATATATATATATATATATATATATATATATATATATATATATATAGCTTTAAGTACACTACTCACTAGCTACAGGGAGCTGCATGTCACATGGTTCACATTCCTTATATATGGCAGCTTGAATACACATCTCATGGAGGTTAGAAGCTCATTCACATGGATTTTTTTGTTCTACTACTTATGCAATATTAGAATGGAGAAATATTTGTAGAACATGATACATATATTTGCAGGATTTAATAAGCATACCTGCTTTCAGCAGTCTATGTTTTAAAAGTATAATTTTCAGTAATAAAACTCTTCCAACTGTACCATCAGGAATTCTCTCACTGCAAGAAAATGTCAAGAATCTTTGGGTTCAAAAAATTATTTATTCCTAACTTTGACTAGAACAGCAAAAAAATCTAAAAAGATGCAGAAGCATTTAATATTTTGCATTTGTTTTAAGAAAAAATTGCACCAGTTAGAGAGAAGTTCAGGAATTATTATGAAAGAACTTGCTTTTTATTACTCACATAAGCACACATTTCTACAGAATTTATATAGGTGTATGTTACTCAGTGAATAACAGAGATGAAGACTATACCTTCATTGAAATGTATGACCATAATGCATCTGAGATACTTCAGGTGCAACTAACATTGGGTAAGACAGCGATTCAGGTCGTAGCCAACTATAGGTCCCCAACCATGTCCCAGGACTCACACTCCACATTCCTAAGCACTCTGGAAAATATTAGGGTCCAACTTAACACTCTCATACTGGGTGACTTCAACTACCCCTCCACTAACTGGGAAAACTACTCATGTGCCAATACACTTGCCCAACGTTTCCTGGAATTCATTAATTCCAATGCCCTGGACCAGCTCGTTCTTACCCCCACTAGAGGTAGCAACATCCTTGACCTGGTCATTACTAACATAGGTGACCATTGCTCTACACCAATAGTCAACTCCTCCCTGGTTAGATCCGACCACAAACTAATCACCTTGGAAATCCACATCCCTCCCACCCCCCCACAAAGGTGACCACCATGAAAAACTTCTCCAAAGCTAACTTTGGGCTCCTAAAAACAGAGGTGGCTAACTACATGGCACCCATGAAAATGGAGAATAGTTGCATGACCCCTGAATCATACACCAATGCACTGTACGAACATGTACACAAATGCATGGATCATGCCATACCCAATAGAACCAAGATGCTCTCCTCCAAAAAAAGGAAGCCAATGTTGTGGTCCACTGCCATAAACAAACTCTACAACAGAAGGAGGAAACTGGTGCAGAATAAGGTGAAGTCCCAAGACTAGAAAAACAGAAAGTTGAGATCACTCATCAAATACTCTAAAGCAAACTATGAAAACAGAATTGCAGCAGATAGTAAAAACAACCACAAGGCCTTCTATAGTTATGAAAAGAATCTCCATGGCAATACCCAGATTTGCTCAGAGCTACTGCACAATGGTACCTTCTATACCAAGCCAACAGATATTGCCAATATACTGGCCAACAGATTCAGTGCCAACTATACCCTCCCCCCTAAAGGACCAGTCACAATACCAGTAGATTGCCAGGCACCCAGTATTACTGCTGCACAGGTTAAAATAGCACTGTCCAAGGCCAAGAATACAGCTTCTATGGGACCTGACAGTATCCCTGGCTGTATTCTACATGAACTACAGAGTGAGCTGGCATCTCACCTGTATACCCTGTTCACTCACAGCCTCACCTCAGGCTTTGTCCCTACCAAATGGTGCACTGCTACAGTCATTCCTCTCCACAATCGCCCCATTAGCATGACAAATCTGATAAGCAAAGCTATGGAATGCATCATCATGGGTCTAATAAACAAGGATATAGGGAATCTCCAAACTCTGAATCCTACACAGTTTGGTTTTGTTCATAGGTTCATAGGTTCATACTAGGCTATCTGCCCTAGGGCATTTATAAGCCTAGCCAGAGTGTGTTTGGCTTTTGCCACCCATTTTAAATTAATTTTGCTATGCCCTTTTTCGAGGTTAGTATACTGTGCCTCTGTCTAACAGTGACACAGAAGTGATACCCGGAGTAAACCTACGATCTCCCATCCACTCATCAAGATTCCTCTTGAAGAGAGTCAATGAGGGACTCTGCTTAACCAGGACTGGGATTTTATTCCAGAGTGAAGGGAGCCTCTGGGTTATGAATCTGTCCCTCCAGCATGTCCTATTTATTTCACTGCTGAGGTTCAAGTCTCTCGAGCGCGTAGCACGATGGGATTTGGATTTTCTGAGGTGCAGCATGTCCATTAATTCCGGGTTGGACATGGCTTTATATCTCAGGCACAGATCTCCTCTGAGCAGGTGGTATGCCACTGAATAGAGCTGGAGTTTCTTTAACCGGGCAGCATATGGCATCTGTTTGAGCCCTTTGATCCTCTTGGCGAGGTACTTTTGGGATCTTACCAGTTGCTGCAGGTGTCTGGTAAGGTACATCCCAAAAGGGGCATTGTACTCAATTATGGGCCTGATGAGGGATGAGTAAAGAGGCACGATGACCTCCCCTGATCTAGATGTGAATCCCTTCATGATTAGGTGGGTTATATAAAATGTTTTTCTAACCACTCTGGCCACGTGGTTGTCAAATGAGAGCTTGCTATCAACTTGGTGCCCAGGTCACAAATTACTTCTTCTGTACTTAATGGATTACCACCTATGTGGTAATTTGTGGGCACTTTGTTTTTGCCAAAAGGGATGACTATACACTTTTTGAGGCCATGGCTCTGGCACCAGTTGTCTGTTTCTATGAGGCTCTTTTGGAGGATGCTTGTGTCGGCTGGAGAGTCAATTATGGTGCCCAGTTTACAATTATCTGCGAACTTGGTCAGCCACAGTCCTTCCGTGTTGGCCTGTACCTCCAAGAAATATATACCAAACAAGAGAGGTCCAAGGACTGAGCCTTGTGGGATGCCACTTGTAACTAGTTTGGAGTCTGACATGGCTCCAGCAATTCTAACCATGTGGGTTCTGTCCTTGAGCCAGTTTGCAACCCATCTAGTGACATAGGGGTTTATATTTAAGTTGGTGAGCTTATCTATAATGCCCGAGTGGGGTATTGTATCAAAGGCTTTTGCGAGGTCAAGGTAGGCTGTGTGGACCACATTCCCCTCGTCAATTTCCTTGGTAACTGTTTCAAAGAAATCAACCAAGTTTAAGAGGCAATATCTTTATTTATGAGGTCCATGATGATCCTTTCCATAGCTTTGCAGACCAAGCTAGTCAGGCTTATGGGGCGATAGTTTCCAGGATCCATTGAGGCACCACCTTTGTGGAGAGGGACCACTGTTGCTGTACGCCAGTCTTTGGGTACATATCCTGTAGTAAGGCTGAGATTGAACAGTAGTTTAATGTTTGGGTTTAGCTCTTCTTGGAGTTCATGTAGGATGCAGTCCAGGACACCATCTGGTCCCATTGATGCTGTGTTTTTTGCTTTGGAGAGGGCAGCTCTTACCTGAGCATCTGAGATGTCAGGGGGGCAGCACTCTGCTGGGATAGATATTTGCCCTTTTGGTGGGGGGGGGGAGAAGTTTGCACTGAACCTGTCAGCTAGGATGTTGGCAATGTCTGTGGGTTCCGTGTATTTTTTGTCATTTTGGACTAATTTTGAGCATATATGGGAATTCCCACCCAGGTTCCTAACATAACTAAAGAAAGTGTTGTGATTATCCTTAGTGTCCTGTGCAATTTTTCTCTCGAAGCTGGCCTTAGACGATTTTATGAGTGCCCGTAGTTTTTTGCTAATACTGATCAGAGATGCCTTCCCTTTTTGGGATTTTGCTCTATCATGTAGTAGCTTCCTCCTTCTATTGTATAGATTGCTTATGGCTGAGGTCCACCAGACAGGACGTCTGCCTTTGGAGGATTGGGTCTTGGTTTTATTTGGGATTGCATGATCCATGCATTCCTGAAGGTGTTCATAGAATGCGTTTATAAAGGATTCTGTGGTCTGGGCCGTATTTTCCACAGGCCCGGGGGCTTTGAAGGATTCCACCTTGGTTTTGAGAAGTGTGAAATTTGCTTTAGAGAAGTTTTTCACTATGGTTTTCAGGGCAGGGGGTGGAGTCGGGATGTGAATATCCAGTGAGATTAGTTTATGGTCTGATCTTACCAGTGAGGGATACACTTCTGGTCTGGAGCATAGAGTCCCCATGTTGGTGATGATCAGGTCCAGTATGTTTTCCCCTCTTGTGGGAGTGGTAACAAGTTGTTCCATAGCATTTGAGTTTATAAATTCTAGGAACCTTTGGGCTAGGGTGTTGGAACTAGAGTAATGCTCCCAGTCTATGTTTGGGTAGTTGAAGTCATCCAATATAATGGTGTTTGGAGAGACCTTCATATTTTCCAGTGTTCTCAGGAAGGCTGAGTGGGGTCCCTGGGTTTGGGAGAGTGGTCTGTAGCAGGCTATAAACTGGAAGGCAGTTTTACCCACTGTTAGTTGCACATGGATAGTCTCTGATGCTTCGTGTTGTGCCACCAACTTTTGTGAAGGGTAGAGCATGCCTGCTTAACTTGGTCAACTTTTTTGAGTCAGTCACCAGAGCTGTGGATGAAGGCAAGGTGGTTCATTCAGCCTGCCTTGATCTGGCTGAGGCCTTTGATACCATTCCCCACTCAGGAATCATAGGAAAACTCATTAAGCTAGGCATCAACCCCATATCACTAGGTGGGTTGCAAACTGCTCACAGCTAAAACTCACAATGTGAAAGTAGCTGACTCCAAGTCAGACTGCCATGAATGGAGTCCCACAAAGTCCGGCCCTGGGTCTTCTCCTGTTTGGTATCTACTTCTCTGAAGTTCATGCCAACACAAAGGGACTCTGGCTGACAAAGTTTGCAGATGATTGCAAGTTGGAAACTATCATTAACTCCCCAAGTGATGTTGACATCCTACAGAAAGGCCTCACTGAGACCAACAACTGTTGTCAAAACCATGGCCTTAAGCTCAATGCCAAAAGTTGTGTCGGTGTCCCCTTTGGGAAAAACCCAGTTCCCATGAATTACCACATTGATGGTAGTCCACTAAATACAGAAGGCATTATAAGAGATCTGGCAACACAGGCTGACAGCAACATCTCTTTTGACAACCACATTGCTACTGTGGTCAGAAAGTCCTAATATGTGGCACATCTCATTACTAAGGGTTTTGCATCCAGGAATAAAGAGGTCATTGTCTCCCTCTACTCTTCCCTCATTAGGCCAATCATTGATTACAATGCCCCATTTGCAATATACCTCACTAATCACCTGCAACAACTGGAAAAGCCGCAAAAGTACCTCACAAATAGGATCCTAGGCCTTAAACATTTGTCCTATATGGACAGACTCAAAAAACGCCAACTATTCTGTGTCTCATATCACCTACTTAGAAGTGATCCCTGCTTGACTTACAAAGCCATGTCTGACCCAGCTCTGTTAGAAATGCTACATCTAAAGAAATCCCAATCCCTCCGCATCACATGCTCCAGAGACCTCAACCTCATTACCACAACCAACAGAACATGCTGGAGGGACAGGTTCATAACCCAGAGACTACCCATGCTATGGAATAGACATCCCATACATGTCAAGCAGAGCACCTTACTGGCCCTCTTCAAGAGAAATCTTGATGAATGGATGGGAAATAGAAAATTCACCCCAGGAATCACTCAAGTGGCTTTACTCGACAGAGGTACTGGAAACTAAGGTCGGGTGGCATGATGCTACGGTAATCCTATGGGCTAGGCTTGTAAAGGCTCTAGGGCCATTAGCCTAGTACACACCTATGTACCTATGAACCTATTAAGAAGATGATAGTTTGTAGTACAAGAATTATAAAAAGTATAGGCTATTAAGTGAGGCAAACCTAACCTTAACAAAAGCTATGGACTTATGTGCAGCAAATACAATTGCAAGTATGCAGCTGGAAGAATTAACTGAGTAAATGGATGTATTTATGATAAAAATGTGAGTCAAATAAAAAATCAAAAATGAAAAAAAAATGAGAATGTAGGATAACATAAATAGAGACAAATAGCAATATAATTTATATGTAGGTTTAACAAACATATCGAATGACACATAGATTCAGCATGTGCAGTCTAGTGGAAAATTACCTATTTATAAGGAGACATATTTTTGATGAAGTAATGCTTGTAACAGTCTAGTCAGACTATTGTTTACCACTTGCATATGCACTTTAAACTTATGGTACTGTCTCCTTAAGTGATATATTTGTATAATAATGAATTACAGCTGCCTATATTGTCTATTAATTGATTGCTAATTGTTCTATTATGAAGTGTTTTCCCGCGTATATGAGTATTTAACTGCAAAGAGTTTGATTTAATGTTATCTGATGAAGCGTAGGTTACACTACGTGAAAGCGCTCATCCTTTTTTGTACATTATTAAATTGCATTTGGATTTTATTTGGTGTTCGAGATTCATTGCAGTATATTATCGTGGCTAGATCTTCCATTATTTTCTTCATTTTATTTCGTTTTATTTGATGGGAGATCCACTCAGCAGTGTGGTTGCATTCATCTTCTGAGAAATTTTGTGCTTTTTTTGTTTGCGACTTGCTGCACACGATGGGATCTACAGCTACTGTGCCTACTTCAATCCCGGAGTTGAGGGATACAGCTACGCTTTGGAATGGACTGATATATCAAGAGTCCAACCCTTTATTGTCTCTGGACTTTACTCATGATCCTGGTAATACAACTTCCCATGATACTGGTGAGAACTTAACTGAGTTTTACAAACTACTGAAATCTTTAGAGGATGATCTATACCAGCTGCAACGTTATGCTTGGCAGAGGTTGCATTTAGAGGCTTGTCTACACTTCAAAGTAGTCCCCAGAGGCATGCGGGTTTTCTGCATGCCTACCTATGGGGACTTGCATCCTACACTACTCAAGCAGTGGCAAGACCTAAATATTGAACTGGGTTTCAGCTATGCTAGATTAATGTTGAAATATTTTTCGCCTTTAGAAGCTGATTTGCGGAATAAAATAGATACCACTTACAAAGAACTAACTGAACGCTATGTTTCTGACTTTTGCTTGAACAAAATACGTAATGTCTTTGTACAGGTGAATGCGTTCAGTGATAGACTCAGACTTACTAAGCAACGTAAATTAATGAGGGACCATAACGATTTTTTAAAGGGCCAAGTTTTTGTTTGGCCCAGGTCCCACACTTCACAAAACTCTGTTTCAAACACTGAATCTGTATTACGAAATAATATAGCTATGCCAGCATCTCGTAATAATGGAGACTTAGATATATCTCTTTTGCCTGTTTTGCCAGCGCTGAATAATACACCAGTGTTCTTAGGTTCTAATGAACCCTTATCTGAAGCACCTACAGATGCCTGTAGCAATGATCGTTTAGCTACGGACACGCCTCCTCCGAATCAGCAGGCACTTTTCAGTAATCAGGCTGCTCATGCTTCAGGAGCGATACCTAAATTAATTCAGCTGGTTAATGCAGCCTCTCCTTCTTTTTTGCCTTATCAGAAGAAATTTATATCGCAGGCAAGAGGAAGATCCCACAGCAGAGGTCCACGAAAAAGAAAATACTCAGGGGAGAGATTTGAACAGAACAGGAGAACAAGACATTGACTACTCTGGTATTTAATTTTTCTAATTATGTACTGGATGATTCACATGTTAGCCTACTAAACAGAGGGCTAAATTTTATTCCAGCTACACCGGCGACACTAAGTGAAACTTTCATAGATTTGAGACTTTTTTGCCGACAAGTCAGCCTAAAGTTATTGTTTTCTGACATTACTGATGTTCCTAGTGTTAGTTCACAATTATCACAATTTAGATGTAAAAGTTCCTTTATACCAGTAATGCCTCCACAAATTGAATGTTTTCTAAAATTATGCGAATGTGATTATTATAGCCTTTTTTCTAAAACTAATAAGAAAGGAAGATTTTATAACTTAACGCAGTTGGAATCTGAGTCCCTACATGATTTCATACACAATCATGATATCATTGTAAAATCAGCAGACGGGGGGGGGGTAGTACTGCTGAATACATTGGATTATGAAACTAATATGCTAACTATGTTATCGAATGAAGCTACTTATAAGGAAATAGTTCAAAGTGATGTGAATAATATTATACATAATGTAACTGACACATTATACGATATTTTGATGTGTCGTCAGATTAGTCCAGAGATCTTTGACTATTTCTCGATAAAACATCTAGTAACACCTATAATCAAGGGAATACCTAAGATACACAAAAATACTCTTCCCATCCCAATGAGACCCACTGTATCAGGGGAGAATTGGGTAACTTCTAACATCTCTATTTTTCTTGAACGCACATTGAGACCTGTTGTGAATCAGTTTTCATCCATCTTGAAAGACACTTACCATCTACTAGAGAGTTTAAGCACTCTAGCACTGGATAAAGTAGAGCAAAAATATCTACTCATTACCCTAGATGTGAGAAATTTATTTACATCTATACCAAATAATATAGGTATACAGTCAATTCGAGAACTATTAGTTAATGAAACATCTTTTAGTAATGATAGGATAATTTTGGTATGCCAGTTACTTGAATTGGTACTTTGTAACAATGTTTTTCTATTTGGAGATAGATGTTTTTTGTAACAGTGGGGGGGTAGCCATGGGCACCCCCTGCGCCAACACATACGCAAATCTAGTGTTTTTTTTGGTGGGAGAAAACCTATTTGTTTAAAAATGAGATGTTCAAGTTTGTAAAATTTTACAAACGATTTGTAGATGATATACTTATTATTTGGGAAGGTACACCACAGTCATTTGATCAGTTTCTGATGTACCTAGAGACTACCACGACCTTTCTTAGATTTACAAAGGAAAGTTCATTTACAGAAATACATTTTTAGATGTAACTTTAAATATAACAGAAAATGGTACTATTATTCCATCATTATATAGAAAACCAGTATGGAAGAATACTATTCTCACATTCGACAGTATGCATCCTAGACATACCTTCTATGGTATAGTTAAAAGTCAATTTGTGAGGATCTTAAGATTATGTAAAGAGCCTGAATGTTTATTAAAAGAGGCAGACCTTATGGAAACTTTATTTATAAGTAGAGGCTATGAATCTAATATGGTAAGAAACATAAGAAAAAATGTTCTGGGTGACAAGGGCCTCTTACATACGGAACATGTCATTGTATCAGATGAAGTTAGTGAACACATTAGATATAGAGTTACAAATAGGTTGTATAATGCTACTAACACAATTAACTATATTATTAAATATACTAGTGACATTAAGAAAGTACAGCAAGTGATTTGTAAAAATTGGAATGTTCTCATCATGGATGCACACATCAAACAGTTAGTAGGCAGTAAACCAAAATTTTTATATAGAAACAGTAGGAATCTCAAACAAATTTTATGTAATGATCATTGCAATAAGAATTTCTTTGATGTTTCCATACCACTGATTCAAGGTACTTTTGCATGCAAACAATGTAATAGATGTAGTTATATTACTAGCACCCAGATTTATAAACACCCCAATATTGATTTTGTTTTTGTTCCTAAATTTTATGCCAACTGTAATACATGTAATCTTGTCTATCTTACTAATTGCATGGTTTGTCAAGCCTTCTATGTGGGCTTGACAAAAAGAAGACTACAGGATAGAATTTATAACCATCTATACGATATTCATAAAGGTAACGAAACCAATGCGTTAGCAAAACATACGCTAGACCATCCTTCTCATAGGTTTTGTTTTAGAGTTTTACAGATAGTACAGCATAACCTAAGAGGTGGTGATCCAGATAATGACTTGGCTCTGGCTGAGCTTAATTGGATCTTAAGGCTTAGTGCACATCTACCTCCAGGTCTTAATAACTATCTGTCTATCAAACCTGCTCTAGTTAGCAGAAGCTAATATCTACTTAGCATATAACATTGCTTACAAGTATCACATTTTTAAGTAAAATTATGGAACCTAAATACATTTATCTAGCATATACACATTGTTTACATGCATTACACTTCTAAGTATAATTATGGAATCTAAATACATTGTTGATGACTACTTATAAATATACACATATATATTTAGCTTTAAGTAAAATATAAATAATTTATTTATTTTATTTTATTTTATTATTATAAGTGTTCACATTTTTCATAATTTATTCTTATCATCATCAATTCAGTCTATATATAATATTATTAATATAATTGAGATGAACTTAAAAATTAAAATAGTTGTAGTTGCCACATTCATAAATGTAGGTATTACTATATGACTTATAAGATTAGATAAACCTTTGCTGCATGTATATAAACATACATATTTTAATATTTTTAATAACATTTAGCAATATAATTTATATGTAGGTTTAACAAACATATCGAATGACACATAGATTCAGCATGTGCAGTCTAGTGGAAAATTACCTATTTATAAGGAGACATATTTTTGATTTTTGATGAAGTAATGCATGTAACAGTCTAGTCAGACTATTGTTTACCACTTGCATATGCACTTTACACTTATGGTACTGTCTCCTTAGTGATATATTTGTATAATAATGAATTACAGCTGTCTATATTGTCTATTAATTGATTGCTAATTGTTCTATTATGAAGTGTTTTCCCGCGTATATGAGTATTTAACTGCAAAGAGTTTGATTTAATGTTATCTGATGAAGCGTAGGTTACACTACGCGAAAGCGCTCATCCTTTTTTGTACATTATTAAATTGCATTTGGATTTTATTTGGTGTTCAAGATTCATTGCAGTATATTATCGTGGCTAGATCTTTCATTATTTTCTTCATTTTATTTCGTTTTACTTGATGGGAGATCCACTCAGCAGTGTGGTTGCATTCATCTTCTGATAAATAGAGACAAAACAAGAGTCATAAGGTGTGCAGAAAATGTGCTGCAGTTAAAGTTCAATCTTCCTGAAATAGACATGGCTAGAAACATGAAAGGAAGTATTACCTTACTGTTAACAATATTTTAGAATTTATTCTAGGAAGAACCATTTTTTGCCTGTAAAAGGGAAAGGTAAGAGTGCTCAAAATAATGTTTATTCTTTTGAAAAGAAGCTCAAACATAAATTACACCAAGCAGAAGCATAAATATAAGTTACGCTAACAAATATCTTCAATTGGGAACTATCAAAGTGAAAAAGGTGGTAAAGTGAAATCCAAAAATAAATAATGCTAGATTAAAATCATACTATTGGCAAGAAATGTTGAGTATTAATAAGTAAAATGTTTAACTTTAAACTGGATACAAGTGCAGAATGTGATATGTCTGAAGATAATTTAGAAGCATGAGAGTATAAAGACACAAAAAATAAGAAAGGAATGCTATCGGTAAAATGTCAAGATACGTGGAATGTCATGTAAAGCATTTGAATTAAATACTACTGACTTGTGAGGCTATAAGGAAGTTTAAGATTTTCTTCAAATCATAACCCATAAAGAAGAACGTTATCCTATTTTGAGTTATGTGGATTGTTAGAAACCAGAAATGGTAAATAAATTCACAGTGTTAAAGTAAAGACTGAATATTTACATCAATAGTCACTCAGTTTCAGAAACATCTCAGATATTGTGCTGAGCTATAGCTATGGCATTCCTCTCATGTACATTAATTTATTTAATAGCTTAAAACATTTTCCATGAGAATATCATACAAATAACATTTGATTCTGTGCTAGTAATACATCATCTAAGGAAATTACCAGTAGCTTTCAGGAGTAAAATGTGAGCAGGAATTGAAGTGAATGGAAAGCTTAACTGTTTATTAATAAGCAAATAAAACCTACAGAGTGATGAATACAATTACTATATAAAGCAGGACTATATTCAGTTGCTTTCATTTACAGGCTCTGAATAACATGATTAAACTAGAGCATTACTCTTTGTTTATGATTGAATAAAGAGTCTCAACAATGCCTAATGCTTAGTTTTTTTCAGTACAAGATGCAAGCTATTGATTCTGGAACAGTAGGCTGAATGAAGTTAACACCAAACTGTACACATCAAGTATACCATTAAGATGGTAGACATTTCCCAGATTTCTGCTTATTTGTTCAGCCCAAGAAGGATTCCATAAAGCTGTAGCACTGTCTACATCCCCACTCTACAGATCAGACTGACTCAAAGAGGCTGTCTTAACTTGAATTGCTAAGGCCAAATAGATGTATATTGTGTGGTCATTACTAAGAAACTAGGAATAGTAAAAGCATTCACAGTGTTAAAGCAAAGCATTAATGCATACAGCAACACTGTTTAGATCTTTTTTTTCAAAAGGCTTTTATTACTGTAATCCTTAAAGATCTGAGTCTAATCAATTATAGAATTGCTATTGTATTTCTAGCTGCCTTTGTACTGGGAATGTATCTGAAAAAGTGATGCATGTTTTCATGTATTCCTTTCTGTCATTGTATGGCCTTTTAGAGAGAGGCAATGCATTAAGGCTAAACTGTTCAGATTGTTCAATGATCTCCTAATGGGGAAGTATCAAAATCTGCATTCAGTCTTGGTCCACCTTAATCTCTCAGCAACGTTTAATACCAAGTACTGTGTGATTCTTATAGAATATGTACAATGTTGCTGTGGTTTCACTGAAGCTATGCTTCAGGTATTTGACTCTTATCCATGCTGCCTTTTCCAGAGGGTGGTTTATGAGACTAACTCCTCTGGACCTCTCTGCCTGGAGTGTTGCATACCTCAAGGTTGTATTTAATTCCCCCTTTGTACCTGCATTAGATGTTGTAGCAAGGAAGGCCCTTAGGGGAAATGTAATTCCATATATCAAATGCTGATGACATCCAGCTTTATCTCTCCTTTTCACAGTAGTCGTTTTATGATTTTATTACCTTATATGAATGCTTGGCATTTGTTTTGCAATGGCTGGTGTACAGTCACTCTGCATACGATCATGTCATCCTGAACAGGAAGGTTTAATTACAAATGAAAATTACAGCCACAGGTGATATCTGTTCTTTATAACATCTACCATCATCATTATTACTTATAGTGAATGACTAGGAAAGGGACAGTATAGTTTAATTTTGATAACACCTATCACAGTAAGGCAGCCATATATTGCAATAATGAACTAATATGTGCATGTAACAGAGCTTAATGATGGCAAGAAAATATTTATAGTAAATAATTTGTAATTTAATATGTCATAACTGCTAGCTACTTGATTCTCAAGCTGTGCCATCTGAGATGACATTGTAATAAAGAATTACTCTGGATTTGTCATTCAGACTTGGCGTATAGCTTATGCAACAACAATATACAAGGCAGAAAGACAGGGGTACTAAGATAAAATGGAGAGATGGCGAGAATAAAAGGTGAAATAGGTATTGAAGCAAGTATAGAGGAAGTTTAGTGGGAGTATGTATTGGAGGATTGTATCCTATGGTAGAATGTGCAATTCAAGGTATGTAAAGCTATCTGGTAACTAGCAGTAGTTATTAAAGTTTATTACTATACTTGTCAGATTTGTTGTAAGACTTGTTCTTGTGAAATGTTCATGGTCTCTCTATCTTGCTTTCATATCTTTAAAAAGGGGGAACATTTTCATTTTTTTCTATTTTCTTAGTACCTTCATATTACAGGTAGTCTGCACTTTTTTGCAGTCAGTTTTTTCCTGTTAGTGGCCATTCTTTTCCTTGTTTTCTTTATTAATTTTTTTCTTGGTTTATTGACTTTATAGTATGGTTTTAAAGAACCTTTAGGAAGTGTAAATATGGGAAGAAAAGCCTACTCCATGATAGAACATCTCTTTTTCTTTGCTTTTTTAGAGAAGGGCATTTTGAAGAAACATGTGAAATCTATGATTCTTTGAAATGGAGATTACTAATGACTATGAACCAGAGAAAACAATAAGCTTTAATTGCAGAAGCAAAAAGAAAGCTATAGCTCTGCTTGCATTGAGGCATTGAATTAGAGTTGCCATATGAGGTTGAAAGCTCTTGTCTAGATGACTAAGCTCATGGTCAAGAAGATCAGAGACATTGAAAAAGATAAGGGAACAGTAAGAACAATGCTCTTAAGAGAAAGCATAAATCTGATATAGACTGGAATAAACAAAGATGCTCCCTGCAGGTCAAAGTTGAAGGAAAGAAGGAGAGGTCTGAGGACATTCCTTCTGTTCCTTCTATTTCTTCCCTCTGCTGTTACCAAGTTGCCTACTATTTGTGTGACAGAAAGTTTTCCTACAAAAACTATAAAAGTTGATAGTGTTTCATCTGTGTGTGATCTTCAAATGAAACAGATTTTGATGCCCCCTTGACCTTTTTCTAAAATACCCATCTTGTTTTGTTGTAGCACTTTGGTCCCTATTGAAATTGATTGCAAATGATGGTGAAAGCATTCCTTCAGGTCCAGTCAGTGATTGCCTTCCCTCACCAATATTGGTGCAAAAGCTAAGGATCCTTCTTCTTTACCATGTTTTTATGCTGTACCTTCTAGGTAGTCATTGTTAGGTCCTTTAATGGCTGTAGTCCACATGAGACCAGCGTTTGACCCATGTATTCAATTGACTACACTGACAGTAATAGTAATATTGATTATCATCTCAAAATTTGGGAAGTGGTCTATTGTGTCAGTGCCCTGAATCTTGGCTTTGCATGTACATCAGTGATTTGACCATGATGTCATTGTCATTGGGTGGGGCTCTTTAGCCTCAGGGATTGGGCTTAATTCCTCAGTGATGATCTTAGTTGACACCTTTGGGAGTAGTGCTAATGCCACCAGGTTCAGCCCTTCACCTTTTTGGTTCAATGCCTAAGATTTTGATCTTCAGATAGGTTGGTGTCTCAACTTTGATGACTGAGATGAAGAACTCAGATGATGTTTGGGGCTGATATGGGCTCAATGTTGGTTTGCAAAGGTTAATTTAATCATGGCAGTTCAGAGACGATCGAAATGCCTCATGGATTCATATCAGTTCTGACATATGAGCTGATGATGCAGACTATGTTGCATTTTCATCCCTTCTTACTTAGACAAACATCAACTTCTACCTGAGACAGTACTTTGCCAAGACCCTGGCCATTCATCAGCTTTCTGTTTGGGATAGAGAGGTTAGCAGGCCTTGGCAGGGTGCATTTACTATATCTGAGGAAGCACATATTTATTCTTCTTCCTTGGATATGTGAGCTCTGAGCAAAGGAAAGAAACATGAGTGAAAGAGGAAGCCCACCACAGGAATTTCCCCACTATGATATTGATGAGGACAAGGGTGTAGCACCATTTCACTAGATGACTCCAAATTTTGGGAAGTTTTAGAGATGGTGAAACAAAGTGGGAGATGTCCCACTGATCCACATCTTCTCCTCATCTCATCCTGCAAAAGACATTCCATTCACCATAACCTTCATCAAGTGTAATCCTCTGATCCAGCCAAATAGTCCATCTAGTGGTCAAGACTGTGTGTGAAGAACCTGATGTTGTGGCACCTGTACTGATGGTGCTACATACAAGCCTCTGGACTCTGAAAAATTATCTGCTGCTCAGGTGCTCCTAAGGTGGATTCAATTGTTGCAGCAGCAGCTTTAAAAGGACTGCAACTCTATAGAGTGCAACAGCCCATCCAAATAATGAAGAGTCTCATGAATGGACAGGTATGGGAATCATGTTTACATAGCCTCCAAATTTTGTCTAACGGCAGTAAGCTATTCATTATGCATTTCCCACAAGAACTAGCTGATGAGCTGAATCAGGAAGTGGAAAGACTTCCAGATGGAGATAAGTAGTTTAAATCACAGTCTCCTGCAGTAACCATGCCTTACACTGCACATCTCACCATGCAGGCAGCTGAAAATTCAGTCGGTGATACAACAAGAGCAGTGGGCACCTGGTTAGCCTTTTACCGTCATGCCTGCCTGTGTCTTGCAGATTTTGGGATGGATATCAAGGTGTCATATCTAAATGCCACTTTGTATTGGTCATTGTTTTTGGTATAATGTTAAAGCAGAAACAGAGAAAATGGAATAGGATGGCAAGACTCTTACAGCTCTTGGAGTAAAACTGGAGCAGAATTTGAGGCTCTACTATACTCATTCTTTTCTCTTTATTGCAAGGGAATTTTGATGATACTTTGACTGACAGTAGAGAAATGATGGAGTTTCTGGAAAAAACTACACAAGCTTAAAAAAATTTCCAGAATGATTACTAACTCCAAGGATGTGGCAATCAGTAGAAACAGATGTACCACATCCCTCTTTTGGGTGGCACAGCAGGCCCATTCCTGAGACCTTGCCTGACTGTGTCCTTCTCTGAAAGAAGCCGGGGGTTGTTTGTCCCACCACTTGTCCTCATAACTGAGCATTATAAGTGGGTCAGGACAGTAATATTCAATGGCTACAACAATACATTCCATACCTCCCATCAGCCTCAGTGTTTCCACTTATATGTGTCACCACACCAGAAGAGTGCATCAAGGGCACAGATATTAAACCCCTTACAAAAATGAGTCATCAAAGAGGTCCCAGCTGACAAGAAAGGATTAGATTATTATTCTAGATTCTCCTTACTTTCCAAGAATTCCATCAGGAATCATCTCTGCCCCCAGGGTATTCACCAAACAGAGAATCCCCTGTGGGAGTGGTTACTGACTTGAAACTGTAGTTTTATTGGCCATTTTGGGTCAATTCCAAAACTCCTTCATCTCCAACTTGGTGATGGCAGAGTGGGAACATAGCTTCTTGTTTCAGAATAGTTTGTTTCAGGAGTCAGTACCATTCTATAGGCGTTTTGTGGATGATCTCTTCCTTGTGTGGAGTGGCTCTACAATACAATTAGAGTCCTTTTTTACACAGATCAACATGTCTGTCACCTTTCTGAAGTTTACTATGGATTGGTCGAAGACCACTATTCCTTTTTTAGATGTCTTTGTTGATAAATTACCCTGTGGGATAGTCAACACGGGTGTTTATCGCAAGACCTGCTATAGGAATACACTGCTGCATCGTTCGAGCATGCATCCTGGCTATGTATACAAGAACATAGTGAAGGGACAATCAATGCGGATGTCTAGATATACACCCTAGACAGTCATCTGACAAGTGAATTAGGAGACCTTAGCAGCAAATTGAGGGAACGTGGCTATGACCACTTAGATATCTCCAGAGGGATGGCGGGCATTGCAGATCTGAGGATAGACAGAGCGAAACCATATTTCTCAGATGGTGCTGTTGAAATATACGCGGGAGAGGCCAGTGATGGCTTGGATAGCCAAGAGGGCGGTTCAAATATGGACAATGGAATTGCATTTCCCATTTTACACCAGGGATGTAGGTACACTTAAAGATATTTTCTCTAAGCATTGGCACGCTTTTATCAGTTGACCCAACTATTAAGAGCCTTACAGGTACTCGACCTAGATTCGTTTACCGGAATAAAAAGAACTTAAAGAGTTTGCTCTGCTACCCAAGGGTCCATAATGATCCATCTGCTTTGTTGGGTCCCTACATGACCACATGCGACAAATGCAATTTTTGTCCATATATAGAAACCGACCCTGTCTTCAGATATCCATATGGTTCGGTATTTACTACATCAGGACGAGGGGCAATTGTATGTCCAGAGATGTAGTTTACCTAGCCTGCTGCACAGTCTGTCCAGCCTACTATGTAGGCAAGACCAATAGGACACTGAGGGATAGGATTCGTGAGCATGTATACCACACAAGGAGAGGTACTACACATAATGCACTATCCAAACACACTAATGACAAAGGTCAAGAGCATCGTTTTAAGTTCAGGATCTTGGAACAGATCTCAAGGACATACAGGAGAGGGGACATTAACAATTATACAGAGACCAGGGAAATCTATTGGATTATTAAGTTTAGGGCAGATATCACCCCAGGTCTCAATGGAAGGGTTCCCCTGCGACCTCTGCTGAAATCAAGAAGGTTATTGTCCAAAAGATGTTAAGAGGCTATGAAGAGTTTTTTACTTTGTGGCCAGTAGGGTATTTTTGAACCTTTATATGCATAGATGCTCTGTCAATGTTTTGATAGTTATGTTACTAAAATTTTTTCCTCCCCCCCCCCCCCCATCTGTCACACATACTTTTGATTTATTTATTCCAATAATGGATATGAATATGAATGGCTTTGTTTTGAAATGCCGTACTGTTTTATGATGGTGTATAGGAATTTTATATATGACTTTTTACATGATATTTTTAATGAGCCATGTACCTTTAAATAATGGACAGGATTTTGGCGCCATTTTGGCTTTTTAAACTGATGTTTACAGACAGTTTAGTTGTATAGGTCTGAAGAAGCTCATGAAGCGCTCACCTCTTTTATTAATAAACCTGCCTTTTACATACCTCGCCTGCACTTGGATTATTTACATCATTGGCTATTGGATTTAGGAGCTACTTGTGATTTAAATGAGACTGCAATCCTCCATTGTTTTGCTCAGCGGTGTTTGTTATTAACTATTTATCTTTGAGCTTGTTGCTCCGTTGAGCATTCACTCCACTGGTCCTCTTTATTCATTATAGATTCTTAGAGCTTATCTGAACCAGTGGAGGCATGATTGGAGGAGATTCGACCTCTATTGAGCTGCCGTATACTCCATCTAGCACCAAGGAAGTACCGATGACATCATGTCCGTCTTTGGACCGTTTTGCAGACTGCTTGCCGACTGGAATGAATCCATTGGCGTCATTCGTAGAAGAGGATGTTGGCTCAGCCCCCACTAGTACCTTGGATTATGATCGTGAAGGGCTAAATCGAGCAGTGGAACGGTTGGAGCAGGATTTGTTCAAACTAAAGCGCATGCAAACCCAGAGACAGCATTTCGAGGTTTGCTTACAGCGCCGGCTGGTGCCCAGAGGACTAAGGGTATTGAAGATGCCGACAACTGGCACCTCTACCCGAGCTATTGTATGATTGGCAACAGCTTAATATTGAGATAAGCCTCAAATATTTGAAACTTATGAATGCTTTTTTCTCCCGTTAGAGGAGAAACTTAAAGAAGATGTCAGGAAGGCGAAGAATGAGATACTCAATGTGTTTCCGGTCTCTGTCGTAGACCATACCTTATCTGTTTTGTTGGACAATGTTACGGTTTATGAGCGGCGCCTTCTGAATCAGAAAAGGGCCAAGTTGCAGCGGGACTCAACGGATTTCCGTCTGGGCAACATCTTCACTTGGCCCAGGCACAATGATTACAACAATACCAACAATACAAACAGTGCATTCCGTCAGGCCCCCGGAACTTGTACCTCTTCCTCCATCACCACAGGGAATACCAGTGACTCAGGGAACATGGACCGTGCTCCCAATAGAGATGCAATCGATGTAGGCACGGTTGAACTTCCTGGCTCATGCCTGGACAACGATCACACTGGCTCCAACAGCAACATTGGCCCAGCCATCCCCACAGACCAAGCTGGTCGTGCAGGTACCGTGCCAACGCTGTACCCATCGGAACGGACTCTGTGCTGGAGCCGACAGCTACCACCGACTTGGATGCCAATGCTGATTCAGTAAGAAGGGCTGAATCTTTAGTCAGCAGGGCTGAACCAACTGTCCCGCCTCTTGAACCAGTCGTTAGGAGGAAAGTTTCCTCCTATGCATCGAGTAGAGATCCTGATGGACGGGATCCCATTTCCCTTGATTCCACTTTTCACCATTCTCCCTCCAGAGGGATGGCAGACACCCTTTTCCCATCAGGGTGCCTACGAGCGAGGAGTAGTCGCTCCAGAATGCCAAGGGAGGTACAAGAGGAAACTTTCGCGGATCGTCCATCCAACCGGACAATCAAGAAAATGTGGGAGGAAGCATTAGGACTCGTGTTCAATTTGTCCAGTCATGTTTTGACTGAACATGAGTCACAAGTCCTCTCTAAGGGTCTCACTTTTATTCCAACCTCAGATAGTAGATATGAAGAGACTTTAAGAGACTTTAAGCTTTTTGTCAGGAATTTGTCCCTGAAGGTTTTCTTCAACAGCACAGAGATGAAGGCTAATACCACTGTGTTTAGGACACCTAGTACATTCCTCCCTCCGATACACCCTCTGGTTGCGGCATATAGCAAACTGGTAGAAGATGAGATATATAGGTTGAATGGGTCAGAATCTGGCAACAGGAGAAGGAAATATAACCTCAGCCTTATACAACGTAGGGCCTTGGACTCCCTACGTAACAACAGGGAGATTATTATCCGACCCAGACAAAGGAGGTGGGATTGTAGTTTTGACATGGACAGGTATAATAATGATATGCTACTAATGTTGGCTGATGACAAGTTTTATGTTCCTATTACCAATGATAGGGTGGACAGCATCATTGAGAGCATACGCTCCATATTATTTGGTCTTTTGATAATGGTGTTATTGATACTTCTCTATATGAATTTTTCAATGTGGTTCATCCCCTATTACCTACCATTCAGGGTCTCCCAAAGATCCATAAGGATTCACTACATCCACCTCTTAGACCCATAGTTGCAGGGAGAGGGTGGTCAACTGAACCCTGTCACTTTTGTTGAGGCACAACTCAGACCATTGGTTGATGCCAATAGGTTCATTCTTAAGGATACCAGACAGTTTTTGTTGGATTTCTACCAATATATCAACACTTGTTCTGGAATTGAAGACCTCATATGGGTCACCATGGACGTTCAGTCCTTATTTACGGTTATACCCAATGAGGAAGGTAGAGCAATGGTAGGTGCATATCTGAGGAGAACCGACCTCCCTCTGAAGTATGATGTTGATTTGATTCTTATGTTGTTGGCTATTATTTTAGAATCCAATCTTTTTTGTTTCCATGACAAGATTTTTCTGCAGAGGGATGGCGTAGCTATGGGCACTTCCTGTGCCAATAGCTACGCCAACTTGGTGATGGCAGAGTGGGAACATAGCTTCTTGTTTCAGAATAGTTTGTTTCAGGAGTCAGTACCATTCTATAGGCGTTTTGTGGATGATCTCTTCCTTGTGTGGAGTGGCTCTACAATACAATTAGAGTCCTTTTTTACACAGATCAACATGTCTGTCACCTTTCTGAAGTTTACTATGGATTGGTCGAAGACCACTATTCCTTTTTTAGATGTCTTTGTTGATAAATTACCCTGTGGGATAGTCAACACGGGTGTTTATCGCAAGACCTGCTATAGGAATACACTGCTGCATCGTTCGAGCATGCATCCTGGCTATGTATACAAGAACATAGTGAAGGGACAATCAATGCGGATGTCTAGATATACACCCCTAGACAGTCATCTGACAAGTGAATTAGGAGACCTTAGCAGCAAATTGAGGGAACGTGGCTATGACCACTTAGATATCTCCAGAGGGATGGCGGGCATTGCAGATCTGAGGATAGACAGAGCGAAACCATATTTCTCAGATGGTGCTGTTGAAATATACGCGGGAGAGGCCAGTGATGGCTTGGATAGCCAAGAGGGCGGTTCAAATATGGACAATGGAATTGCATTTCCCATTTTTTACACCAGGGATGTAGGTACACTTAAAGATATTTTCTCTAAGCATTGGCACGTTTTATCAGTTGACCCAACTATTAAGAGCCTTACAGGTACTCGACCCAGATTCGTTTACCGGAATAAAAAGAACTTAAAGAGTTTGCTCTGCTACCCAAGGGTCCATAATGATCCATCTGCTTTGTTGGGTCCCTACATGACCACATGCGACAAATGCAATTTTTGTCCATATATAGAAACCGACCCTGTCTTCAGATATCCATATGGTTCGGGTATTTACTACATCAGGACGAGGGGCAATTGTATGTCCAGAGATGTAGTTTACCTAGCCTGCTGCACAGTCTGTCCAGCCTACTATGTAGGCAAGACCAATAGGACACTGAGGGATAGGATTCGTGAGCATGTATACCACACAAGGAGAGGTACTACACATAATGCACTATCCAAACACACTAATGACAAAGGTCAAGAGCATCGTTTTAAGTTCAGGATCTTGGAACAGATCTCAAGGACATACAGGAGAGGGGACATTAACAATTATACAGAGACCAGGGAAATCTATTGGATTATTAAGTTTAGGGCAGATATCACCCCAGGTCTCAATGGAAGGGTTCCCCTGCGACCTCTGCTGAAATCAAGAAGGTTATTGTCCAAAAGATGTTAAGAGGCTATGAAGAGTTTTTACTTTGTGGCCAGTAGGGCATTTTTGAACCTTTATATGCATAGATGCTCTGTCAATGTTTTGATAGTTATGTTACTAAAATTTTTTCCTCCCCCCCCCCCCCCATCTGTCACACATACTTTTGATTTATTTATTCCAATAATGGATATGAATATGAATGGCTTTGTTTTGAAATGCCGTACTGTTTTATGATGGTGTATAGGAATTTTATATATGACTTTTTTACATGATATTTTTAATGAGCCATGTACCTTTAAATAATGGACAGGATTTTGGCGCCATTTTGGCTATTTAAACTGATGTTTACAGACAGTTTAGTTGTATAGGTCTGAAGAAGCTCATGCGAAAGCGCTCACCTCTTTTTATTAATAAACCTGCTTTTTACATACCTCGCCTGCACTTGGATTATTTACATCATTGGCTATTGGATTTAGGAGCTACTTGTGATTTAAATGAGACTGCAATCCTCCATTGTTTTGCTCAGCGGTGTTTGTTTTTAACTATTTATCTTTGAGCTTGTTGCTCCGTTGAGCATTCACTCCACTGGTCCTCTTTATTCATTATAAATCTGATATAGACTGGAATAAACAAAGATGCTCCCTGCAGGTCAAAGTTGAAGGAAAGAAGGAGAGGTCTGAGGACATTCCTTCTGTTCCTTCTATTTCTTCCCTCTGCTGTTACCAAGTTGCCTACTATTTGTGTGACAGAAAGTTTTCCTACAAAAACTATAAAAGTTGATAGTGTTTCATCTGTGTGTGATCTTCAAATGAAACAGATTTTGATGCCCCCTTGACCTTTTTCTAAAATACCCATCTTGTTTTGTTGTAGCACTTTGGTCCCTATTGAAATTGATTGCAAATGATGGTGAAAGCATTCCTTCAGGTCCAGTCAGTGATTGCCTTCCCTCACCAATATTGGTGCAAAAGCTAAGGATCCTTCTTCTTTACCATGTTTTATGCTGTACCTTCTAGGTAGTCATTGTTAGGTCCTTTAATGGCTGTAGTCCACATGAGACCAGCGTTTGACCCATGTATTCAATTGACTACACTGACAGTAATAGTAATATTGATTATCATCTCAAAATTTGGGAAGTGGTCTATTGTGTCAGTGCCCTGAATCTTGGCTTTGCATGTACATCAGTGATTTGACCATGATGTCATTGTCATTGGGTGGGGCTCTTTAGCCTCAGGGATTGGGCTTAATTCCTCAGTGATGATCTTAGTTGACACCTTTGGGAGTAGTGCTAATGCCACCAGGTTCAGCCCTTCACCTTTTTGGTTCAATGCCTAAGATTTTGATCTTCAGATAGGTTGGTGTCTCAACTTTGATGACTGAGATGAAGAACTCAGATGATGTTTGGGGCTGATATGGGCTCAATGTTGGTTTGCAAAGGTTAATTTAATCATGGCAGTTCAGAGACGATCGAAATGCCTCATGGATTCATATCAGTTCTGACATATGAGCTGATGATGCAGACTATGTTGCATTTTCATCCCTTCTTACTTAGACAAACATCAACTTCTACCTGAGACAGTACTTTGCCAAGACCCTGGCCATTCATCAGCTTTCTGTTTGGGATAGAGAGGTTAGCAGGCCTTGGCAGGGTGCATTTACTATATCTGAGGAAGCACATATTTATTCTTCTTCCTTGGATATGTGAGCTCTGAGCAAAGGAAAGAAACATGAGTGAAAGAGGAAGCCCACCACAGGAATTTCCCCACTATGATATTGATGAGGACAAGGGTGTAGCACCATTTCACTAGATGACTCCAAATTTTGGGAAGTTTTAGAGATGGTGAAACAAAGTGGGAGATGTCCCACTGATCCACATCTTCTCCTCATCTCATCCTGCAAAAGACATTCCATTCACCATAACCTTCATCAAGTGTAATCCTCTGATCCAGCCAAATAGTCCATCTAGTGGTCAAGACTGTGTGTGAAGAACCTGATGTTGTGGCACCTGTACTGATGGTGCTACATACAAGCCTCTGGACTCTGAAAAAAATTATCTGCTGCTCAGGTGCTCCTAAGGTGGATTCAATTGTTGCAGCAGCAGCTTTAAAAGGACTGCAACTCTATAGAGTGCAACAGCCCATCCAAATAATGAAGAGTCTCATGAATGGACAGGTATGGGAATCATGTTTACATAGCCTCCAAATTTTGTCTAACGGCAGTAAGCTATTCATTATGCATTTCCCACAAGAACTAGCTGATGAGCTGAATCAGGAAGTGGAAAGACTTCCAGATGGAGATAAGTAGTTTAAATCACAGTCTCCTGCAGTAACCATGCCTTACACTGCACATCTCACCATGCAGGCAGCTGAAAATTCAGTCGGTGATACAACAAGAGCAGTGGGCACCTGGTTAGCCTTTTACCGTCATGCCTGCCTGTGTCTTGCAGATTTTGGGATGGATATCAAGGTGTCATATCTAAATGCCACTTTGTATTGGTCATTGTTTTTGGTATAATGTTAAAGCAGAAACAGAGAAAATGGAATAGGATGGCAAGACTCTTACAGCTCTTGGAGTAAAACTGGAGCAGAATTTGAGGCTCTACTATACTCATTCTTTTCTCTTTATTGCAAGGGAATTTTGATGATACTTTGACTGACAGTAGAGAAATGATGGAGTTTCTGGAAAAAACTACACAAGCTTAAAAAAATTTCCAGAATGATTACTAACTCCAAGGATGTGGCAATCAGTAGAAACAGATGTACCACATCCCTCTTTTGGGTGGCACAGCAGGCCCATTCCTGAGACCTTGCCTGACTGTGTCCTTCTCTGAAAGAAGCCGGGGGTTGTTTGTCCCACCACTTGTCCTCATAACTGAGCATTATAAGTGGGTCAGGACAGTAATATTCAATGGCTACAACAATACATTCCATACCTCCCATCAGCCTCAGTGTTTCCACTTATATGTGTCACCACACCAGAAGAGTGCATCAAGGGCACAGATATTAAACCCCTTACAAAAATGAGTCATCAAAGAGGTCCCAGCTGACAAGAAAGGATTAGATTATTATTCTAGATTCTCCTTACTTTCCAAGAATTCCATCAGGAATCATCTCTGCCCCCAGGGTATTCACCAAACAGAATCCTGTGGAGTGGTTACTGACTTGAAACTGTAGTTTTATTGGCCATTTTGGGTCAATTCCAAAACTCCTTCATCTACAGTTTCAAGTCAGTAACCACTCCCACAGGGGCAGGCAGGCTGCTCAATGTTTTTCACTGCCACTGATCAACAGAGAGACTTTCCTTCAGCCCAAGCAAAACATGGCCTCACAGAAAATTACAAACAGTTCAAGAACAGCAAGCCTGTAACTGAACTTTTTTAAATATCAGAAAAGTGGGAAAAAAGCAAGATTTTTTTTGTTTTTTCAGAGATAGCAGAGGTTAACAAGTATCAACAAGTTATAACAGCGCAGTAAATGACCCCACACAAGAGTGCTAGGCCAAAGACAGATAAAATGCAAGTTTTGAGAAAAAAAATATATAAACCCCTATGTCACAAGATGGGTCGCAAACTGGCTCAAAGACAGAACCCACAGAGTGAGAGTTGCTGGAGCCATCTCAGACTCGAAACTGGTCACAAGTGGCGTCCCACAGGGTTCTGTCCTGGGACCACTCTTGTTCGGTATATACTTTTCCGAGGTACAGGCAAACGTGGGAGGACTATGGCTCACCAAGTTCGCAGACGACTGCAAACTGGGCGCCATAATCAACTCTCCAGCTGACACAAACATCCTTCAAAAAGGTCTCACAGAGACAGATAACTGGTGCCAGCGCCATGGTTTAAAGCTAAATGCCAAAAATGTATAGTCATACCCTTGGCAAAACAATGTGCCCACAAATTACCACATAGGCGGAAACCCATTAAGTACAGAGAAAGTTATTAGGGACCTGGGGACCCAAGTTGATAGCAATCTCCTTTGAAAACCACATTGCCAAAGTGGTTAGAAAGACCTTCTACATAGCCCACCTCATCACGAAGGGTTTCACATCTAGATCAAGAGAGGTAATCGTGCCCTTTATTCATCCCTCATCAGGCCCATCATAGAATACAATGCCCCTTTTGGGATGTACCTTACCCGACACCTGCAGCAATTAGAAAGACCCCAAAAGTATCTCACCAAGAGGATCAAGGGTCTCAAACAGATGCCATATGCTGCTCGGTTAAAAAACTCCAGCTCTACTCAGTTGCATACCGCCTACTTCGAGGCGATCTATGCCTGACATACAAAGCTATGTCAAATCCAGAATTAATGGACATGCTCCACCTCAGTAAATCTAAATCCCTTAGAGCCACACGCTCGAGGGACTTGAACCTCAGCACAGAAATAAATAGAACTTGCTGGAGGGACAGGTTCATAACCCAGAGGCTCCCTTCGCTCTGGAATAGAATTCCAGTTCATGTGAGGCAGAGCACCTCACTGAATCTCTTCAAGAAGAATCTCGATAAGTGGATGGGGGATCGTAGGTTTGTCCCAGGGATTACTCCCGTGTCACTATTAGACAGAGGCACAGTAAACTAAACCTTAAAAAGGGCACAGTATACTCAAATCAAGGGGTGGCGTAAGCCATACAGAATCTGGCTAGGCTTATAATTGCCCCAGGGCAGATAGCCTAGTATGAACCTATGAACCTATGAACCTAAATGCATGTCCATAGTTACTCTGAATCAGATTCTGCAAAAAATCATGGGAGTTTCATACCTGGATGGGTGGCTTCTAACTCTCAAAATGACAGAAAGTCTGATCTCAACCAGTGAGTCTCTTCTCAGCTTATTCTAGTCTTTGAAACAGTCCAAATAAAATCACTTTAGCTAGCACATTAAGGCGACTCTCTCACTGATACCTGCCTGTGGAAGGAATAAAGATACCTTGCTGAAGTTTCTAGCAGTTTATTCATTTAAGCAGGTAGATGGATGAGAGTTCTTGTTCTAATACACTCCATTCAACAGGTCAGTTATTTAAAGGCAGTTACAGACAATGGTGGGAGGGTCCATCGGAGCTGATTGGAGGAAAATCTGGGAGATAGAAAAACAAGGAGCCTTTATGCTTCTACCAAACAAAACATGACAACACATTATGAGCTACAACTATAGAACTATATTTAAGAAAACACTTTTGCCTGAGCTTCATCAGGTCATCTAATAGAGTGGTTTACACTTTGATCATTGCATTTAAAATGCCTGCTTTTACAAGGTTATCACCAAGCCTTATTAGTCTGTTTTGTAACACATGTAAAATGAGAGGCTGTGTCTGCATCAGTGTGGCTCAAATTCCTTGGAACCAAGTAAGAAAGCTTTATTACAGAACTTTTTCTAGTCTATCACATGTAATATGAGAGGCTGTGCCCGCTTTTACTGGACTCATTATCTCTTAACATATAATATGAATAATATTTTCTTGTATAACAAAAAAGGTTTACAGTGCCTGCTTATAAGAGGCTGATATACATGATCAATGTCACCATACCCCATTCTTCTTCTTCTTGATGAAGACAGACCTTTTAATATATAGGGGAGATAGTCACCTAAAGTTAAACCAGGTGATTCCCATTTTTGATGAATACATGCATCCACAGAAATAGCATACAGTGGAAACAAGTCACAATGCTCATTGTTTACAGAGCTCACGGATGTGCACAAAGTAGGAGGATAAAACTAAAAAGTAAGTAAAGTTTGATAGCTCAGAACCTTTTGTGTAGGCTTTCTTTGCCTATGGAATAAAAATCCACCAAGTGGTGAACTCCAGAGTATACAAATACTTTTAATAAACATAAGAATCTCAGATCTTCTTTGAGCATAGGCAAATTGTGCCTATAGTGTAAAAAATATAGCAGTGTGGAGTGGAGCCCTGGAACAACAAATTTAATTGTACTGCAGATTATAGAAATATTGTTAAATGCAGGCCCAGTGGCTACAGTATCTATACTTGGTTGCTGTGGGATAGGTCCAGTGAGACGTAGAATGCAGTTGGTCCCAGAGCATGATTTTATAGTACACCAGTCTAGGGTCTTCACTATCAAGCTTCTTCCTGAATCTAGGAATTACTGAGGGCTCTTCTGCTCCAGATTTTTCAGCTCTCCATGATCCAGGTGGTGAAGTCAGGGAACTTTTGTTCAGATTCTTCCTCTCATCAGGTTCCAGGTGGTGCAAAAGAGGGCTAGATAGCTCCATGCCTGGCTAGATAAAGGGCTGGAAACCTCTGTGTCAGCTTAGTTGTGGTATTGTGATTGAACTGAAAATGCACCCATTAGCTGTATCTGATTAAAACAACCAGGAGTCCACCAGATAAATATTTACAGAGGCCACGAACAGTCTTTTCCACAAGATGAAAGTTTTTATTTTACAATCCACAGACAGTCAGATACAAGTTAAGTGGTATTGTGATTGATTTTACTATTGCCATATTATACACAGGGAAATTGTTGCTTCCTTTTTAACTTACTAACTTAGTGACTATTCTTCAGGTTGCATCACTGAGATTAGCATTGCTGTTTGGCTGAGTGTACTTTTCTTACATTTACATAATTGAAGTAATATTGCACTGTTGCAAGTATCTTCTTGCTGTTGTATTGATGCTCATTATTGACTGTATTGTTGATAATACTATTTCAGATAATTTTACATTATTGCTAATTACTGATACTATATATAGAGTAACTAAATTAACTTATCTCAGTTACTGATTGCACTTTTTGTTCACTGGTTTTGTTGGTTGCTGCTTGTTACTGATTACTGTACTATTATGGCAATTACAACTACTGCTTGACAGCACTGCACTACAGAGTCAGAATACATTATTTGATATATTTTTGCTGCTTGTGCCGATTGTTACTGTTATTGCATTGCAGCAATTGGCTTTATAGTTGCTAGGCTTGGAGCTATTCCTTTACACTATTTGCAGCTTTTGCTCTACAGTTAGAGCATCTGGATCCATTGGATTAGAGTAACCATTGGCCACTGCTTTTACTAGTTAGCTACAGACCACATTAACCTATTATTTCAGCTATTGATTGCCCTGATGTCACTCTTGATCTTTGTAGTTGTTCCATCGCAGTGTATTCTGCTGGTTCTTCTGTTACAGAAATTGAAGCTGTTGCTCTCATTTGCTGCATTTGAAACTATTGGGTAAGACTATTTCATTTATGTTTGCCACTTGTTATATATTTCTTTACTGCTCCTACATATTACAGTCACTTTTACATTTTTCTGCACTATGAATACTAGCACTGCTACTTATTGTGTCTCGAGTCTGCAGCAGTCACAGCTCACATTCTTCCTTCTATTTTTAATTACATCATGATCATGCATTATAACCTTTTCCATTCTAGTTCAGAATACCCTTCGGTCTTATAACAACAATAAACCATTAAGCTAAATCAGATGCATTGGTGTAGTTGTATTGCTGCAGTCACATAGCAAGAGGTTCACTGGTTCGATTCTCGGCTGGAGTGCCTTCTATGCAAAGTCTGTATGTCCTCCCTGTGTTCGTGTGGGTTTCCTCTGGGTGCTCCGGTTTCCTCCCACATTACAAAGACATGCATCTGGAACGTTTGTCCCCAGGCCTCCACTGAAAATTGGCTTCTTTCTAGGTTAACAAAATGTTAAATAAATAAATTAATTTAATGTGAGTGGTGGAACCTGATTGAATTAATTATTACTTTTATATTTAAATGCATGGTTTGATGAACACTGGTGCTTGTTTTTTTTTATTCTCAATAAAGCAAAAAAAAAAAATCAGAATTCTTGTGAATGTATTGCATCTTTAGTAGGTTATTAAGCTATACTGTTTCCTCATATCCCTTTGACTGCTTTGGCCATTAATGAATCTTGACTGCTCTGTAGCCAGCCTGAACGCAATAGGTATTTCCAGATTTTGTTAGCTTACAAAGATTCAGTATGCGAAAGGTATAGTATTTATTGAACTTGGAGGCTGCCTTCTTACCTCAAAGCACATTCAGTAAGCAGAGCTCACACACACCTATAGTACAGATCATGTCTGCTCTGCAAACATAGGATAAAGTTCTTAAGATAACACTGACTAAGCTTCCAATACTAAGAAATAATCTCAGTTACACAGCAACCAATCCACCTTCACTCCACAAGCCTGTATGCATACCTCTAATGATCAGAAAGCTACAGATGCCAGTCCCTTAAGGTCCACTGAAACTGAATCCACGTATGGTAATATTTTAGCAAAAGGTAACTCTGTTGTAAGGCATACAGACACAATTCTCAGCATTCTGGATATGAATAGGATGATGGTTAGATGTTACTCTCTCTCTAGAGACAAGATCTAGCATATAACCAGGGCTCTTAAATCCCTCCATCCTGACAAATAAAATTATGACTTGGTAGTTGTCCATGTGGAATGAGTTTTGGAGGTCTACCCAGAGGGACAAGCAGAAGAATATAAGTAAACTTACTGTGCATGTGTCTGAGGCAGGAGAAGTATTGGTCTTGAATAGCATTTTGCAATCACCCAGGATGAAACAAGATTCAATGACAATATAATTGGTTTTAATAGTTGGCTATGTAAATAGTGTCATTCTAGAGGGATCCAGTATGTGTCAGCTAGGATTAAATAGCTTTTAAGCCTTCCTGCTTTGTCAGAACTGGCCAGTTTCTTTCTAAGTATGGGGTTCACATTTGGTCAAAAGCCTTTGCTGCCTCTCATAGTGTCTTTTTTAGGCAGACTCCATCTGCTGGACAATCCAACCTAGATGTTTAATTCAGAAAGCATTAAGGTAGTCCTACTTAACATCAGAACTTAATTTATAATGCATTAAGGTTGTTCTACTCAATGCCAGAACTTGAGGGCCTCCTGCAACTTGAACATATTCATATCTGTGAAGTTACAAATGCAATGTTTCAAAGTAATTAGAGCAATCCACCTTATTCTTGTGTTCAGTGCTTATCATATCTTCAGAATTACTGACATTTGTGGCAGGAGTATTAATGTTTGTCATGGATATCATTACCTCATGACTGATTCCTCTGAACCCCAAATTTGAACTCTTGGTGGTCCACTTCACCTTAAGCAAGATTAATTTCTTATACAAAGTTACTGTAGAATATCTTCTATGTCCCTTTCTGACCATGATATCTATCTTAATACCTTAATTGAATTCCCTATTAATCCTAACACCTTTCTACTGGGAGACTTCAACAATTCATTAATAAACTGGCTGACCTACACTACAATTTTTTGACATGCCCAACACTTAATTTCCTTTATAAATAGTAATTCCCTTGTAAAAAATAGTTAAACACCCTACTGGAGCTTAAATGCCTTTGATATTATCCTTTTTAAACATGACTGTTTCTTGCACAGTTTTATATACATCAGATTAATAACATTTTCCTTTGAATCTGGTGTCACTATATAAATACCTTTGTATTTAGGGATTTCTCAAGAGTAAGCCTTGACCTAAATCAATTCTGTATAATCCTTTTCCAATGGACCCCACCACTAAACCTGTTATCTATTCCTCAGATGTCGGCTCCCACTTAAAGGAAACACCCATACTCCTTCAGTTTAACTCAACCCTTAGATAAATTTTCTCACCAAAATATGTTTCCAGAATTGTTTACTTACAAGAAACATGCTTGTGCTTTCTAAAATTTTCATTTACTTTCCTTGGAATCAATGAAAGGAAAAGCCCACCCACCTCTTTTTTAAACTTAAAGTATCATGTGCTTTGGCAGAGGAATTTGTCTTAACTTGCATGATATACCACAGACACAGAAAATCTATAGTTTGTCCAGTCAGGTATTGTTCATAGTCTTACAAAGTCTTGCTGATGTCAGTAGCTGCTATTAAAAATCATGTACAGAGTGTTGTAAAACTGTTTTCCTCTGCCTTTTTTGCACTGAGGTACAGAAAGAATATTAGGGTATACAGGTGATAGTTTTACTTCCTGCTCCTGTCTCTGCAGGGCAGTCAATATTTTGGCATTTCTGTCCTCTGGGGGAAAACATGTAAAATGGCAAATGTCTTGATATTTTACAAGAAAACCTTTTTCTGACTTTTCTTTAAGTGTTGCAGAAAATGGTGATACTACATTTAAATCATCTTAAGATCATATAAATAGTATAAATAATCAACACTGCATATCAGAGTCTTTATTTTGGTATTAAGATGAAATTTTTTTTCATTGGTTGATGTCAGGATTTGAGTGTAAAATCTCAATTTTTATTTAAAATGTCCCACTTTGGGTATCTAAAAAGATGGTAACCCTAATAGTTGACCACATATTTTGTTTTGTGATGCACTTGTAAGACATGTTATTTTCTGTAATGGTCACATTTTTATATAAAGTAGTGGTTTCATCTTATGCACAACACAAAAGACTGCAAATTTATCATCATCAAGGATTATGGTTGTCATGACATTGGTATGCTGAAATATAGTAAATCAATGGATAACAATGCAAAAGAAGTGGGAAAATTTAATTTTTAATGCATTTGTGCCACAGTTCTATGTATAACAAAACAAATTCAAGAACAAATGGTTATACCTTTTTTTGCACTGGGCTGTTAGCAAAAACAGGAAGCTCATTTCTACATTTCTCCAATATTCAGGATATAAAAAAAACCACTCATCATCCCACTGCACACACTCCGGATGAGTAGAACCAGTTCTTTGAAGTGTTGGTTAACATCTATTGTATTGCTGGGTAGCACTGATAGTTTGGCACTTCAGGTCTATCAGTGCTTGTAGAACTACAACTTGACAGTCCTTATAAAAGCCTGCAATATAGATACTTTTAGTGACAAGAACTGTATTAACTACTGTGACTAGCTTAAACCAAGTGCAAAGAGAATCATACATGATGGTCATTCAGGAAAAAATGCAAACATAGGATGAGAAGACAGCATCACTTCCTTATGTATAGCATGACTCATATAAAGGGGACTTGAAATGGATTCTGGGGAAGGGGTCATGAAAGCAGTAATCAAGATCACTTTAATATGGCAGACCCCATGACAGTCATTTTGAGAAAACACATATTAAACTTTTATAAGAAACATGTGTAGTGATGCAGGTGCATTAAAATAGTACAGAAAACAAATATTCAAAGTAAAACAAAATACAAAAACATTTTTTTTGAGTTCTGAATTGGAGTTTTCCTTTAAATAGTTGTATTGATAAGGCAGTCCCTATTAGCCCCAAATATCATGAAAAATTTGACAACAAACTTGTGAGGTGGAATATGTATATGAATAAACTATATAGTGAGATAAAGAAATTCCTTAATGTCTGACAGAGATCTCATTCTACCCACTTTAAGAGCATACTTAAACAAATGAGTAATGGAGTTTAAGGATAAAATTAGGACTCTCAAAGTAGAATATGAATTTAAATAGTCACTGAAACAAAAAAAAAAAAAACAGGTCTATATTATAATATCGAAGTCTTACAACTTCAAATGTTATAATATCGAACCCAGTAGAGTGAAACACCAGAAAACCAAACAGTCGGAATAGCAAAGTTTTTCCCAGGGAAAAGAATTTGCTGTCCCGACAAACATACACACAACACAAGCACACCAAAATAAATAATCCACACACACACACACACACACACACACACACACACACACACACACACACACACACACACACACACTTCACAAAACCCTACACTAAACTATACATACACCACTAGCTATCCACTTACCTTAACCCAACCCTAACCCAAGGTCCGTCACTATCGCACACTCACTTTACCCGCTCCCTAACCCTAACTCACCTACTCCACCCTAAACCTCATGTCCACACAATCTCACACTTACCTGACCCATGCCCTAACCCTAACTCACCTAAACCGTGCCCAGTCGCATACTCACCTTTGTTCGCACACTTACCTTGACCCGGTCCATAACCTTCGCTCCACAGTCGAGGAAATAGTGAAGTTGCAGAAATGGCCCACCTAATATTTTCCCTAGGAAAGTATTCGGTGTTCTGCAGCTATGCTATTTCCAGCATTCGCTCTACTGGGTTTGATATTATAACATTTGAAGTTGTAAGACTTTGATGTTATAATATAGACCCAAAAAAAAAAACATGACTTTCTTATCTGTCTCAGGATGTTAAGAATATCCAGGAAGTTTAGAAGCTAGTCCACAAAAAGTTAATTAGACCTCATCCACATGCCCTGTTTGATTTTCAGTATTAAATATGGCCTATTTGAATCATTAATTGCCTTCTTTTATCTAAACCTCTACACTAGCTGCTTTCCAGAAGCACAGAAAATTGCCATTGCAATGTTGTACCACATTTTCAGATGACTGTAAATTCTGTGTTGTTATTTGTTCCTCCACTAACTCACCATTGCTCCAACATGGGTTAGGCTATGCTTACAAGTGATGCAAGGACAATGGTCTTCAATTAAATGTGGAAAAATGTGATATAATTCATTTTGGAAAACAAAAACATTTCTACATCATGCCATACAGAGGACAAATCCCTCCAATCAGACACTATCAAGGCAATCTTGTTGATAATCCCTTGTCTTTTGACCTTCATGTTTTCACAGTAGTTCAGAAAGCCTTCTATATGGCTCATCTGCTTTCAGAGACATTTCTCTAGATCTCGAATAAGTCTTAGTTACTCTTTGCTTAGCTTACATCAGACCCATTATTGAATACAGTTCCTCTATTGGCATGTACTTGTCTAAACACACCATTCATCCCAAGAGACTTCAGAGATTCCTAACTAAAAAGATAAATGGGCTCAAGTCCTACAGTCATGTGGACAGTCTGTAGGCCTTGTCTCTGTACACAGTCTCTTACGGAGTCATTGCTGGTGATATTTGCCTAGTGTTTTGCGCCACCTAATATCTGACCCTCCTTGACATCCTTTACTTTCATAGAAGAAATGGCCCCTCAAATACCTAGTTAAATAACCTAAACCTCCATCAACAGATAAAAAGGCAGATTTGCATGATAGAGTCATATCTCAACATATTCCTAATCACTGAAAGAAACTTTCACTACATGTCAAGCAGAGTAACACCACTGCCACCTTCAAGGTAAACCTAGATAATTGGATGGAAAGCCTTAGATTCTCCCCATTATATTGCCCTCTTTGAGGTTGGGACAAATTAATGAAAACTATTTATTTTCAAATGTGTACTGGTCTGCAGACTGATTAACCAGTAATTACCTATGAGCCTATAAATCTATGAACTTTCTTCTTGATACGTGATACTTGAAACTTACTTCTTGATACACAAAGACATACTCGGAGGCTCTGATCAAAAATTTACCAAAACAGCAGAGGCCACCAAAGCAGACACCCAAACAACTACCACCTCACGACCCAACACATGCAACACATAGACCACACAGTCAGAGTGTCAAACAGTCACAGCCCTTAAGGCCAAACAAAATGCCAGACACACTTGTCATTGGTGATTCCATAGTCAGACACACTGACGTCCCGCTCACCAGACTGAGTAAAGAGAAGGTCACAGTAAGCGGCCTGTTGGGCGCTAGAATCCGCCACATAACGCAAGCACTCAGGTCTCTCAACAGCAGGTACAAGTATGACTCAGTCATTGTCCACGCTGGTGTCAACGACCTGAGACGTACCTCCTTGGACTACATGAAAAGGGACATCGAGGAGCTCTCTGATTATGTAGCCCAGGCAGGTATGACCCTGACCTTGAGCAGTATCCTACCTTCACCTAGAATGATGCCACAATACAGTGATAAGATGATCAGCTTTAATAATTGGCTTAAATTCTGGTGTCATTCAAAGGGGATCCAATGTCTGTCTGCCTGGGATGACATGCTGGACAAGCCACACTGCTTCGCAAGGGACGGCTTGCACCTGTCACGCCTGGGCTTCCGGATATTGGCAAAGGCGCTTGCCACCCCCATAGTGCCTCCTTTAGGCGAGGCCCAGATTCGAAACCTACCACCCTAGAACACCAAAAAGGAAAAAAACTAAGGGTAATGCTGCTCAATGTCAGAAGTCTCAATCTCAAGATGCACGCACTCGAGGCCCTTCTCAATATGGAGAACATCGATGTCTGTGCTGTGACAGAAACCTGGTTCAAGGCTCCTGAGAGCACCCCAGCACTAACAGGTTTCACCTCATATCATGCGTTCCGGCCCCAAAATCCGGACAACACCAAGAAAGGAGGGGGGGTGTCCATATTCATAAAGGAAACCCACACCTCAAGGTTGGTGGCAACGCACGATGCATCGGAGACCATCCAGGTGCAATTAACCATAGGCAAGACTGCTCTGCAATTTGTAGCATGTTACAGGCCACCCTCTCAAACTCAGGAACCTCACATGGCCTTCCTGAAAACATTGGAGGGGATAAATGTATCTCCAAACACCATCATACTAGGTGACTTCAACTACCCTAATATAGACTGGGAACACTACTCAAGCCCGAACACTCTAACCCAAAGATTCCTGGAGTTCATAAACTCAAATGCCATGGAACAACTAGTCACCACCCCCACAAGAGGAGAAAACATACTTGATCTCATCATCACGAACATGGGATCAAAATGTTCAACACCGGAAGTATACCCCTCACTGGTGAGATCAGATCATAAACTAATCTCGCTGGAGGTCCTCATTTCGCCCCCCCCTGAAACAAAAAAGACCACAGTGAAAAACTTCTCAAAAGCCGATTTCACACTTCTAAAAACTAGTGTGGTCTCCTTTAAGGCCCCTGAGCCAGTGGTAAACATTACTCAAACCGCTGAATCACTTACAAATGCCTTCTACCAGCACCTACAGGACTGCATGGATCAGGCAATCCCAAACAAAACTAAGACTCTCTGTACCAAAGGCAAGCGTCCAGTCTGGTGGACCCCAGCCATAAACAAGCTCTACAACAAAAGGAGGAAGCTACTACAAGATAGAGCAAAATCCTTGAAAGGTAAAACACCTTTGATCATTATAAGTAAAAACTAAGAGCTCTCATAAAATCATCCAAGGCAAATTTTGAGAGAAAAATCACCAAGGACTCTAAAGACAATCATAAGGCCTTCTTTAGCTATGTTAGAAACCTAGGAGGAAACTCCCAGATATGCTCAGAATTAGTTCAAAATGATGTGAAAATTACTGAACCTACACACATTGCCAACATACTGGCTGACAGGTTCAGTGCAAACTCCCAAAAGGAGAAATATCTATTCCAGAGGATTGTAGCCCCCAAACATCTCCAATGCCCAGGTGAGAACTGCCCTCACTAAGGCAAAAAACACAGCATCCATGGGACCAGATGGTGTCCCCGGCTGTGTGCTTCACGAACTCAACAAGGAATTAAACCCACAGTTAGGACAGCTGTTTAATCTTAGCCTCACCTCAGGATACGTACCCAAGGAGTGGCGCACGGCGACTGTGGTCCCACTTCATAAGGGCGGTGCCTCCACAGACCCTGGAAATTACCGCCCCATTAGCTTGACAAGCCTTATCTGCAAAGCCATGGAGAGGATCATAATGGAACTCATAAATAAAGACATAGGGAACTTGTAGACTTTGGATCCAACCCAGTTTGGCTTTGTCAAAGGCAGATCCTGCCTCTTAAACTTGGTTGACTTTTCGAGACAGTCACCAAGGCCATTGATGAGGGAAAGGCAGTCCATACAGCCTACCTCGACCTGGCAAAGGCCTTCGACACAATACCCCACTCAGGTATCATCGAAAAACTCATCAGCTTGAATGTAAACCCATACATCACAAGATGGGTTGCAAACTGGCTAAGTGACAGAACCCACAGGGTCAGAGTTGCTGGAGCCATGTCAGACTCAAAGCCTGTCACAAGTGGTGTCCCACAGGGCTCAGTCCTGGGTCCACTCTTATTCGGCATCTACTTTTCTGAAGTACAAGCAAACACAGGAGGGTTATGGCTGACAAAGTTTGCAGATGACTGCAAACTGGGCGCCATAGTCGAAAACACATCTGACACAGATATCCTCCAGAAGGGCCTCACAGAAACGGATAACTGGTGCCAGAGCCATGGCCTGAAGTTAAACGCCAAAAAATGCATAGTCATACCCTTCGGGAAAAACAAAGTTACCCCTAGCTACCATATAGGTGGCAATCCACTGAGCACAGAAAAAGTCATCAGGGATCTGGGGACCCAGGTTGACAGTAGCCTTTTGTTTGACACTCATGTTGCTAAAGTAGTTTGGAAAACCTTCTATATCGCCCACCTGATCATGAAGGGATTCACATCTAGATCAAGGGAGGTCATCGTCCCCCTGTACTCATCACTCATTAGACCTATGATTGAGTACAATGCCCCGTTCGGAATGTATCTGACCAGACACCTGCTGCAGCTTGAAAGGCCCCAAAAGTTCCTCACCAAAAGGATAAAGGGTTTCAAAAATATGTCTTATGCTGCCCGACTGAAAGAACTCCAGCTCTATTCAGTCTCATACCGCTTGCTCAGAGGTGACCTGTGCCTGACATATAAGGCCATGTCAAACCCAGATTTGATGAATATGCTTCACCTCAAAAATCTAGATCCCTCAGAACCACAAGGGCGGAGACTTAAACCTTGACACGGTTATAAATAGAACGTGCTGGAGGGACAGATTCATCACCCAGAGACTCCCTATGCTGTGGAACAAAATCCCGGTACATGTGAGGCAGAGCACCTCTCTGGCCTTGTTCAAGAGGAATCTTGACCAATGGATGGGAGATTGCAGATATACCCCAGGGATTACTTCAGTGTCACTGCTTGACAGAGGCACAGCAAAATGATAGGCATAGTTTTTATTCAAACTAAAGGGGTGGCGAAAGCCACATAACTATGGGCTAGGCTTATAAATGCCCTTGGGCAGATAGCCTAGTATGAACCTATGAACCTCTGAACCTATGAACATCAATAATTTAATTCTGTCACCTTAAATTATCAGACATAGACATTTTCCTACCTATTTAAGATAAGCTGCCTTTCTGACAAGAAATAACAGTTCATGAAACATTTTAACACCTTTATTGAATTATCAATTAAGACATAGGCAAACATAAATTTATATAAATTTTTTCTATGTAGTTTGCTCCTACCCTTTTCTAAAGACCCCATTTACAGTTCTTTTATCTCTGTTACAACATTCATTAATTCAGGTGCAGTTGGTCCAGAATTTTATTTCCATTTTCTAGTAATTGCTTTTTGGTAGCTACCAGAATTAAAACTTAATAAGGCCTACTCTCTGCCTAGGCAATTCAAATCCTGTAACACATCTGAAAAAACTAATTTCCTTAGTTGCACCCATTTGCTCACCCAATATTTTGGACAGAGTACTCTGTAGAGAATTTATAAAGCTTGACTCATTACACTCCCAAAATATATATTCCCATTTACATCTTTCTTCTTCATCATACCTCCAACATTTGCCATCTACCTAAGGAAAAATTAAATACCTATGCAAACGCTTCCAAACAAAAATCCTAATTCTTCCACATTTTATTACATATTTGGGAGCCATACATATGTCCTACCATTGTTTCTTTGTGAGATGTTTATCCAGTCTCTCTCTTCCCAATCTTTTCTAACCTCCTCTGATTGATTCCTATAGTTATAGTGCGATATTTTATGTGCTCTACTAATTATCCTCTTTTTAACAGCAGCTTCTGTTCTAGATTCAACTAAAAACTCTAGCAGAACAGGTCTTTTGCTTAGAATTCCCCTATCCCTTTTTCGTTGCCTGTACTCTGATATCAGTCCCTGATAGGGAGGTCAGTCTCTAGCCTGTAGTCCAAATGTGCTCTTGACCTCCTACCTTTCTATTACCTTTCCCTGTATAATTATTTGCTCCACATACCTTGGTTCCTTTGCCAGTTTTATCCAGTAAACTTCAGCCCCCTCTTGTCTATTCTTTGTACCCAGAATTGCAATATTGGCAGAATCGCATCTATATCATATTATCAAAGACGCAAAATGTTGAACGCTCAAAAGAGTGACATTTCTGAAACTCGAACTCTGTATTGCCCCCCACAGCCCCCACTAAATATATATTCCAACTCTGAGATCTCACTACATTGAGGAAAGGGCAAATATCCCAATCTTCACTGTACTGTGATTTCAAAAATAGAACTTCGAGTTTTTGGCAGTTTTGCTATTTTTACATTCGACATTTTGAATTTGAGATAACATGATATAGATCCGGCAGAATCTCCTGTCTCCATTCTCATGTTGGCTTAGTTCATAGGTTCATAGGTTGGTACTAGGCTATTGGCCCTAGGGTCTAGCCATAACAATTCCCTGGCTATTTCTTCCCACACTATTTACTTCTTGGACCCCTGTCTAGCAGGGCGACTGATGTGATCCCGGGGGTGAATTTCCTTTCACCTATTCAATCGTCAAGGTTCCTTTTGACGAAAGCCATAGAGGTGCTCTGCTTGACATGTATGGGCAGTCTATTCCAGAGTCTGGGGAGTCTCTGGGTCAGGTACCTATCCCTCCAGCATATTTTGTTTATTGTTATGACAAGGTTTAGATCCCTGGAGCGTGTGGCTCTGAGGGATTGGGATTTCTTTAAGTGTAGCATGTCCAACAGCTCTGGGTTTGACATGGCCTTGTATGTTAAGCAGAGATCGCCTCTGAGTAGACGATATGTGACAGAGTATAGCTGGAGTTTATTAAGGCGGTCAGCATAGGGCATCTGCTTTAGGTCTGTGATTCTTTTAGTGAGGTATTTCTGCAGCCTTTCTAGTTGTTGCAGATGTCTTGAGAGGTACATACCAAATGGGGCATTGTATTCTATAGTGATGAGGTGTGCCACATAGAAGGATTTCCTGACTGTTGTGGTGATGTGGTTATCGAAGACGAGATCACTGTCCACCTGTGTCCATAAGTCTCTTATCACACTTTCGGTGTTTAGTGTACTGCCACCTATGTGGTAATTCATGGGCACATGTTTTTTCCCAAAGGGGATAACTATACATTTCTTGGCATTAAGCTTGAGCCCATGGCTCTAGCACCAAGCATCTGTTTCTGTAAGGCCCTTTTGTAGGGTATCCACATCATTTGGAGATTCAATAATGGCTCCCAGTTTGCAGTCATCTGCGAACTTTGTTAGCCAGAGTCCCTTAGTATTGGCCTGTACTTCAGAGAAGTACATGCCAAACAAGAGTGGTCCCAGGACTGAACCCTGAGGTACTCCACTTGTCACTTGTCTGGAGCTGGATTTGGAGTCAGCTACTTTTACAGTGTGGGTTCTGTCAGTAAGCCAGTTGGCAACCCATCGAGTGACATAGTGATTAATGCCAGCTTAGTAAGTTTATCTATGATTCCAGAGTGAGGGATGGTGTCACAGGCCTTGGCAAGGTCCAGATAGGCTTACTCTTGTCCACAGAATACTTTCTGCTACTTTAGGAATATAATATTCTGTATGGCTGTTGTTATTCTCCTTATTGATCTGCATCCAGAATCCCATTCTCTCCTTATTTCTTGAACCCCCCCCAACTTCATCATCATCCCTTTCTAGTCTGAATTGTAGCTTTCTGTTTGTGTTATGTATATGAGCCTTAGCTGTATAGCTCTAAAATACCTTTTCAAAGCAGGTAATCCTAAGCTACCTTGCTCTATTGGACAGATCAACTGATTCCACTTGATCCTTACCTGCTTCCCCTCCCAGATAAATCCTTCAGTTCTTTATTAATTATTGTCCACAACTTCTCAGGTTGATAAAATAGTCCTGACCTGTACATAAAACCATAGGGGATAAAAACATTTTCACCACTTGTATCTTGGTATCTATATCTATAAAACAGAACCTACAGTTTCTCCATTTTTATAGTGTCTTCTATTCAGTCTCTTTGCATTTATCTTTAGCTGCCATAATAGAATCCTTTTTTAGCCCATACTCCTAAATACCTAATGTTATTGTGTCACCATAAATATGAGTATTTGCTGAACCAATTCATGTGTGGGTACTTAGTTTACAGCTATAGCCTTTATTTTGTTTACATTAATTTTAGTTCTGAAAAAAACTTGCAACTGTCTCAGAATGTTCCGCAACACTGAGATATCCTTTTCTGGTTTTATCAAGTACAAAATACAATCATCTCCAAATAAAGCCAACCTTTCTTATTACCATACCAATTATTACTTGAATTTCTGAGTCCCTTATTTTATTTGCCAATGGATCTAAATATAATTGAAATAATAACAGGGAAAGAGGGCACCCCTGCCTGGTTCCTCTACTTAGATACTACTTAGCAGAGAGGAACCCTTCTGCTTTAATTTTTCCCTCCAAGCCCCTCATACGTATATCTTCCTAATTAACCTTATTATTATATCAGGGAATGCAAATATGTCCATTGTCCTACTCATTAAAATCCCAGTTTGCTCTGTTGAATGCTTTCTCTGCATCAAGACCCAACAACAACAGTGGTATTTTCTTACATTCTGTTTCCCTCTGGATCATCATTGTTCTATTAATGGTTGCCTCGCCTCCACAAAACTACATTGATCCATACTTATGAATTTTGGCAGCATCTTTGCCATTCTTTTAGCTATTATAGACATAAACACCTTATAGTCATGGTTTAAAATTGAAATAGGACTATATGAAGCTGGGTCTGATGGATCTTTACTGTCTTAAAGTATTATAGCCACCTCAGCTTTCTTTCCAGGATGTTGATGCTCTTCCTCCTTTTAAAATACTTGTAAACAACACTTTTTTCCCTCCTAGTTTCCACATTTCCATAGGAATACCATCTCTACATATGGATGTTTCTGCAGCAGGATTATAAGTCACATTTGTTCTCTCATCTCCTCCTATCTTAACTGTTAATTGTTGAGTCTCATCTACCTCTAACCTTTGCACAGCTTAAGTCTTCCATAAATATTTCCATATGCACTTTTTCTTGATTTCCACATTCCCCTGCTTTATACAAATGTTCATAAAATTTCTGATATATCTCTAATACCTCTACAGGATATCTGGTTATTTTTCTTGTTATAGGCACCCTAAGTTTGGCAACAACTCTTTATACTTTCTGTTGTCTAATTTGTGCTAGGAGTTTTGTGCTTGGAGTTATTATCAAAAAGCAGTTGCTTAACAGTAATATTTTAAACTCATGCATTAGCTAAATGCTCCCTTATTTTCTCTTTAGCACTTTGCAGTTGTGCCTATTTTTGTTCTGTAATGTTCCCCTTATTCTGCAATACTTTAACTTTTATCAGTCCCTCTAAATAAGTCTTTTAACTTCTTAACCATATCTATTTTTTTATTTCTTCCCTATTTATAAACTCCACTTTCATTTTATCCCACTCACTAACTATAACTTTTGAAGAAAATGATATGTTCCCTAGTAGTTCTTGAATAATTTCTACTACCCTTTCTTTAAATTCCTGTCTTTTTAACAGGTTGGTGGGGAAGCACCAGTATCTCATTTTTACTTCATTACCTTGCATTTATATCCTATTTGCTACTGGCCCATGATCTGAAATAATTATTGGAAATGTGCTGAAATTTTCAATTAAATTCACATGTTCCTGTGAAATATAATTTATGTCTAATTTAGCCCATTTGTTGTGCCTTGGGGAATAATATGTACATTTTCTCTGAGTTCCTACTACTGAATTCATGTCTTCCATACCAAATATTTTCATAAATTTCTTCAAAAATCAACCAACTTTTGTTATATTTTCTCTTCTAGGTCACCCAGATACATCCCTACTGTTGCAAATCAGTTCCACTCCCCACCAATAAGTAACATTCCCCACTGAAAGCTGATTATTTCTCCCAAAATTTTCTTAAGTTCCATAATTGTAGTTTTAGGTGAAATATAAATACATGGCAGCATAATCCTCCTCTTCCCTTGCTAGTAGCCCCTTACTACCACAGATCTACCACTACTATCTTTGTTCCCTCTTCTATCACTATTGGACCTCCTCTAGCAATTAGTATAAGTACTCCCTGTTTTCAACTGTCCATGATGCTCTGCTTAATATCCATCCTGAAATCCTTTCTTTGTCAAACTCACATGCTGACTTCTTTCCAAATGTATCTCCTGTAGCATTACTGTTTGCGGTCTGCTTTCCTTAATATAATTCAGTACTCTTATCGTATTGCCTATACCTGTGAGGCCAGTCACATTCCAAAATAATATGGATAGTGTAACCATTATGATGAGAAGTTATTATTCCCACCTATTATATAGCACAGCTTTTTTAAATGTCTGTTTCGAGCTTATGTATAACATGCACCCACTAATATTTGGCAGGTTTGTCTCTTGCCATATCCATTTCAACTTATGTCACATTTTAAAAGCCTTTTTGTTTAAATGAGAAAACGAAGAGCATCCCCAGAATCCACCCACCATGAATTAACTTAAAACAAACACTCAAAACTATGTACATCTTCAAATAATGAAGTTTAACCCTCTTGATAGGAACAATTGCCCCAATTTGACATCTGCACACACAGGCATAATTTAAGATTAAGGTTGTCTATGGTAAGACACATGCCAGTTCATGAAACATGAGCTTTAGATCTGCACAGATTTTTTTACAATATCAATAAAGCTTATTTATTGATTCATCTTATGTGCCATGATAATACAAGCTCCTATTTCTGACTAAATTAACGAAGACTGCAGAAAAAAGTAAGTCCTATAGACTGGTTGTGCCTACCATCAATTAGTTCTCTGATTTGGTTCTTGAATGGGGTGCCATTTATGTGGAATCTATATGTTCTCCCTCTGTCTACATTTTTTTAGCTGGGACTATAGTTTTCCCCACATCCCACAGACATGCTTAGAGGTAAACTACTCCAATGGGTCTGTAGGTGTGTGTGTGTGTGTGTGTGTGTGTGTGTGTGTGTGTGTGTGTGTGTGTGTGTGTGTGTGTGTGCATGTGCACATGTATACATGTGTTTATGTATTTGTGTGCACCTAACAAAGAATATCAACACATCTTAATAAAAAAGAACATCTAGACACATCCATTCCCACTACAAACCATCAACAATTCCTTGGAAGAGTACTAGATCAGAAACAAACATATAACCTGCCACTGAGCAAATTACCAACAAGTCACAGAACAGCAACAACTTACCATCTAGACTCAACTAAAGGCAAAGCCTCACCTCCAGCCAGACCACCCTTCAATGAAACTACAGGAGAGAAATCTTTCTTAGCACCTTGGAAGTCCCTTGTTCTAAATATCCGGAAGCTCAGAACTTTAACAAAAAAGCTTCCTGAGCACCTAAGAAAAAAAAACATTTGTTTACCTGCCTAGGCAATACTTAGTTTGGCCATTTAAGCAGCAATAATAACACAAAGGCCGTGAAATGAGCAAATACTAAGCACCAACTTTCTTATTTACTAGAGTACTGATTACTATCACTTATGCTTGTGAACCACTACAAAATGCATGTAAGTACATAGTGAATGATATACCAAATTGCACAGTCTAATGCTTATAACAATATGTATGTATATAGACTATTTGTATATCAACAACCTACAATTTGTATATGTCAAATCTTTTACCATTACTGCTTTATTGCTATATCGATACTCTTGGTCATCTTGGCCTGGGTCATGGCTAAAAAGGGTCTTTGGACCAGTCTACCTATTTGATTAACAAAGTGAAATAACAAAGGTAATATAAAATAGTACTTCCCCCATATCTTTTATTTCCCAACTAATATACCATGTATTTTGAAACACTTGAAAAAGCACATTGGTAAGAAAGCTTGTGTGTTATTTCAAAGACACAGATTTTTGAATAATGAATCTGTCATGTTCTTTGAGTTGATATATTTCTGCAGTTGTCAGTACTTTCACCTGGCTGGGACTTTACCCATTTTTGAGCTACCTTTTATCTCTTGTTTTTGTACTCCTGAACCTAGCACACCTGCCCTCCTTTGTGGGTGTACAGCCAAAAGCATATGGTGGGATTGGGTCCTTTTCCATAGATGCATTCACTCTAGCAATTAGGTGGCAATGTTTCAGGGGAGAGTGAGAGTTAGCTGGAAATGTTGAATGTTATTAATACTGTTGTGGCACTGTGGTTAATATATCTATTTAATATCACATAGAATGCAGGAACTGTACCTCTAAATTGGTAAATTTCTGTTTTAATACTCTGCAGATTTTTAATTTGGTTATTTTATTCTAAATTAACTGATGTAAGCTGTCTTTTATTTTTTTGCTACATAATGGACCTCAATTTGACACAATAATAATTTATTTATTTATTTCCAGTTTGATTACTGGGGAAGTCCACTGGGCCCAAATGTCCCATTTTCAGTGGAGGCCCGTGGAGAAATACAGAATAGATACAGTATAGATACAAAGATGCATCAGTATAAAAGATATATTATATAGAACAGTTTACAAATATGTACATTCAGTGGCACGCATAGTCAACAAAATTCATTGTGGTTGATCTTAAGGGTTATACAGATTCATTTATAGGTTTATATAGGTTAGTACAAGGTTAACTGCCCTTGCAAGCCATTGTAAACTTAGCCAATTATCCCTTGTGAGACTCAAACCCTGCACCTTGTGTTTGTAAGGCAAACACCTTAACCATTAGGTTAGCCTCCCACCTATATATTTATGCGAACACTCTTATGTAGACGGTAAAGTAAATGTGGAAACACTTTACATGCACTCATTTAAAGTAAGATGCTATTTACAATATTTACACAGTTGAGTCGTGTGCTAAGTAGCTATAGGAGTTATAGAGAGCTTAGATACACTCATAGGAAAGTAACTATGGGAGTTTTAGAGAGCTTAGGAACCTGGGAGAAAACCTCCTGGGGGCATATATTTACATAAATTTAGGTAGGGTGAAGGCAGGTACATATTATATACAATAATAATAATAATAATAATTCTAATAATAATGAGCAGATTACAGGTGAAAGAAATGCAGTTACCTCTACTGGAGGAGTGTAAGTAGCTTGGGGTAAGGACAAAGAGAATCAGCAGATGGGTACAGTGCTGGCAGTAATGCAGGCCTTGTAGTGGAGTCTGATGGTTAAGTGAGAGATGACTCGCAAAACAGAACTGTCAGTCTACCAGTGATGCTATGCATCCATCTTCATCTTTTGACATAAGCTTTGGGTTGTAGTTAAAAGGATAAAATCACAGAAACTTTGTAAAAATGAGATTACTCTGCAGGATTGCTGGCTTTCTTCTCCATGACTGAGTGAGGTACTTTGTAGTGAGAGAAGCTGTCAGAGTACAGCCACTGTATTTCTTGGCTGAAAGGAGTCAGTTTAGCTTGTTTGGACACTTCCTAAGATGCACCTAGCATAGCCCACTGACAGGATGCTTAGGCAGACCCAAGAAACATTTAAGAAATTATACCACCGTCTTATATGGAATGCCTGGAGATCTGGCAGAATAAAGTGTGGCCATTGGGTACAGGGAAGTTTATTCTGTCCTTCTTAGTTTGCTATCACAATGGCTATTACCAGGACAAATAGCTTAGAAAATGGATGGAAAAAATTAAGTATCATTAAACACATTTTAATTAACCTCAGTTCCAATATTTTGCTTCCAGTAAGTCTTATTCATATTTGGATGGAAAAATAAAACAAGACATCCATTAGGACAATAGTGATATTAGAGCAAGTATGGGATAAGCATATAATAAAACAATGCATCTGTTAATAAAGAAATAAAGTGATAGTAAGAGCTGCACAGGTTTATATTCATAATACAAGCAATAGGCAGATACATACTGTAGTATGAATACAATGAATGGTACGAATACAAAAAAAAGTATTTAACATGTATAAAATGTACAGTAGTATGCATGCAGTCCATAATTCATTACATCTAGGTAAGTATAGTTTAAATTACAGCAAAGCAGCATGTTATAGAGGCCACTCTTGGTCATAGGTTCATAGGTGTGTACTAGGCTAAAGGCCCTGGAACCTTTACAAGCCTAGCCCATAGAAGTGCCCGGGCATCGTGCCACCTGACGTTAGTTCCCAGAGCCTCTATCAAGTAGAGGCATTGGAGTGATCCCTGGGGTGAACTTTCTATTTCCTATTCACTCATCAATATTTCTCTTTAAGACAGCCAGTGAGGTGCTCTGCTTGACATGTATGGGAAGTCTATTCCAGAGCATGGGCAGTCTCTGGGTTATGAACCTGTCCCTCCACCATGTTCTGTTGATTGTGGTAATGAGGTTGAGGTCTCTGGAGCATGTGGTGCAGAGGGATTGGGATTTCTTTAGATGTAGCATTTCTAATAGAGCTGGGTCAGATAAGGCTTTGTAAGTCAAGCGGAGATCGCCTCTTAGTAGAAAATATGAGGCAGAGAATAGCTGGAGTTTTTTGAGTCTGTCATGTAGGACACGTGTTTAAGGCTTAGGATCCTCTTCATGAAGTACTTTTGTGGCCTTTCCAGCTGTTGTATGCATCTAGTGAGGTATATGCCAAATGAGGCATTATAGTCGATGACTGGCCTAATGAGAGAAGAGTAGAGAGAGATGATGACCTCTTTCTTCCTGGATGCAAAACCCTTGGTAAAGAGATGTGCCCCATAGAAGGACTTTCTGACCCCAGTGGCAATGTGGTGGTCAAAGAAGAGGTTGCTGTCAACCTGTGTCCCCAGATCTCTTATAATGCCTTTAGTGTTCAGTGGGCTCCCATCGATGTGGTAATTAGTGGGAACTGAGTTCTTCCCAAAGGGGATGATGACGCACCTTTTGGCATTAAGCTTAAGGCCAAGGTTTTGACACTAGTCATTGGTCTCAGTGAGGCCTTTCTGTAGGATGTCTACATCACTTAGGGAGTTAATAATGGCTCCCATTTGCAGTCGTTTGTGAACTTTGTCAGCCAGAGTACTTCTGAGAAGTAGATGCCAAACAGGAGATGACCCAGGACCGATGTATCCGAAAACAAGGAATTAAAAGGGATGGGACACTTAAAAGGAGATAAGAATAACAAGTAAGGCAGACCTGTGATAATGCTAAAAGTGGGTAATTTATACAATGAGAAGATTATATAAATAGCTCAATGCAGACTTGCTGACTTTGTAATCTGTTTCTGCAGTGAAATCCTAAATAGTAAATCCATTAATAAACCATGCATTTTCATCCACTGAGTTAGTGGTAGAACTGGAGGACATAACCAAGACTGAGGACATATTTGGAGATACTAGGATGCCATCAGTGCAGAGTCTGCATGTCTTCATTGTATTTACATGGGTTTCACTGATTTCCCCCTGCCCCAAAGGTTGGAGATTCTAAATGATCCCCAGGTGTGTGTGTGTGTGTGTGTGTGTGTGTGTGTGTGTGTGTGTGTGTGTGTGTGTGTGTGTGTGTGTGTTTGTGTGTGTCAAATGGGGTGTGTGTATTAAATGGAAGAAAGGCCTATCAATCTATTTCCATTTCCTACTTGCCTAACACATTCCATGGACGGCAGCTGTTGTTGAGAGGGTCACTACAGGAGTCAGATGTAACTCATGAGCATGGAAGGAAGATGTGAAATGCATACTGCTTATTAAGTTACTTTATATGCAGCAAATTCTAAACCATAATGCACACTTGACTCCATTTTAAATTACATCATGTAGCACGCTTATTTTGGCTATATGTAAGCTTGTAAATCAGATCCAGCTGACATAAAACATATCATGTGAAATTAGATTTTCAACATTCATTCCATCACAAAAATAAAGCGATTCTCACCACCAAATTCTTAACCTAATTACAATGTACAATGAACACTGCCTCAGGGGACACGTAGAAGGAAAATCATGTAGGTTTTAGTCTCTTATCAGCAATGAAATAATGCATAAAATGTGAATGGACTCAAAGAGAAAAACCCAAATTTCAGTGAAAGGTGTTTCTGTTCTTTAAACCTGTTGGATGCTGCTTATTTATCCTGAAGATTCAAGAAGCCATTTTCAGACTATCATGAAGAATTGAATGTTGTATATGAGAGATGCACATGAAGGAAATTCACTACTAAGTCTTTTAGTATTTGGTATATATTGTACCAAAGACTATTTTAGAGAGTTTGGATAACTGAATTATTTATTTAAATCATATTATGGCGTAATGTCATTTATAGTTTGTTTTGTACTATCCTGCTTTGTGTGTATTACATTTTAATGAGTAGTATTTTGTAAAAATGTAGTAAAATATGATTCAGAGTCACATATAACAGCTTTTAAGCTAGCTCTGTGACATAGAGTGACAAAACCCTAATAGTGATGACCCAGGTTTAAATAGTGCCTCAGACTCTTGAAGAGACAGTGGGGAAAGTCAAAAGCACATACCTCTCAACTGTCTATGATCATGAAGAAAGTCCCAGATTTTGCCTCATATTTTTCCTCTGTCTCCTCTAAAAATGTTTTTCTGGCAAATTGATGAGGATTACAGTCAGTCATAAGTGCACAACATTAAAGTCTCATACTTCTTATTGTTCAGAAAATGCATGGTGATATGAAACTCGTTCTATTTACTTATTAATATTTAAAAATTGTCACTAATTTTGGACATTTTTCCCCTGTTTTGTCCAAAATTCTTGAGCAAAGAAATTTACAAGCTGAGAAGTTGTAGAAAAGGGTGGGAGGCAATGCCTGTTCATCTTTGCCTGGGAAGGAGGGAGTGTTACATGCTTCAGAGTCAGGCATACTATTTATGTCTGGTGGTGGACAGCAAAAGACATATTGGGAAATGACTGCTTCTAAGAGTACAGAATGGCTTGTGAGTTATATCACTCAAAGAGGCAAGAGGAGAACCCTGTAGCATGCTCATTGCATCCCCACCCATTAAATGCTGCTTGGCATATGAAGGGAAATAACAGAGCTCAAGAATAATATGCTTAATCTGACTGCCGGGATTATGGCCATACTGTGGTCATGCCTTTGTCCATTAGCAGGGAATGAATGAGTGTATACTGCTGTCACCACATAAAAGGGAATTAATTTTTTCTATGCCCTGTTTGCCTCTGTACATTCTGACCATCAAGTTTCACCTGACGAGAATTGATTTCATTCTCTTGAAATGAGTGTCTCCAGTATGAGATGAAAGTCATCTAGAGAGACTGTCATCCAGGCAATCATGATGGTGCTTTGTGCTTTAGCTGGTATCCTGGCAATGTTGGAGTTTGTGTAAGCCTTAAACTTTCCCCTGGGTAGGTGACAAGTGATGGTCATCACCATAGTAGCCACTACATCCTCATTATGTGAATCTATGCTCTTGTGTACCCACAATAAGGGCTATTGCATATGTGGCTGCCCTAGGGCTGTCCTTTGTGTCATTGCTCCAAGAGACTGTACCATTGGATGGCTCTGGTTCTCCCACCCTTCCTAGTATTGGCAAATCTTATCCTCTCCATTCTGGGCCCAGCAGACACCTGAGCTATCTGTGGAACCTGGCTTGCCTGGACCATAGTCAGACTTTTTTCCATCTATGCCAGTGGGGCTTGTTAAAGGGAATTAATAGATGTACAATGGCTGTGATGATGAATCAGACTGTCCTCAGGCATGTAGAAGTTATAACAAAAAATAAATAACAGTTTTTAGTAAAATGTCTAACTGTGAACTGAATTTTAAAATAACTTGCCAGTGGCAGACTTTTTTCCAAGATCTGATGACTAATTGATGTAATATCTTATATATATTAGGAGCTAAACTAAGTATGAATCATTCATTGAACAGGCATGAAGATAACCTTTAAAATAAACTCAAAATAACTTCACAAAAAAAAAAATTCCGGTGGTCACAGTGGGCTATCAAGCTGTAGCAAAATGCAACTTAAAGGCCATTTTCAAATGGTTACATTAAAGAGTAGTATAAAAATACCTGGTTACTGACATCAGCTGCATGTCTACTCAAATAGTCAACTGTAATGACTATGTTATGGTATTCTGGTGAAATCAGCACTTATCTACAAAGCTAGACATTTGGGGGCTCAGCACACCTGTGCTTGCACCAGGTTTTTTTTTCTTTTGCTTATAACCTACCCATTTTCTCTTTTCTCTGTGGACCTAATGGACCAGCTCAGTCATGTCTCCACCAAGTTCCTCTTCCTCTCTTTAAACACGCCTACCAATGTGCCTTCCCCAGCCTCCACCAGGGATCAACATGGTAGATGCCCATAGGTCCATCCATCCATCCCTCTCTGCTGCTTCTGTCAGTCACCTGAGACACTGATTGAATACGGTCAACTGGGTCATAGTGAGGGTCTTATTCCTCACCTTCACTAGAGTGGCAAGAAAAGTTCTGCTAAGTTTGAATACATTTTTTAAAACCACATTCAGGGATAACCTTAAGAAGAAATCCCTATTTTATTTAAGAAACCGCTGCAGAAACTATAGTTGAAATCATTATCGTTTTTCAATATTTTTAGTGTTTGAAGTTTTATTTCAATGTTTGTGTTTGCAAAAATATTTCTTTAAAACAAAACTCCCTAAAATGACAGAAAATAATAAACCTAGAATAAACCTAAATCCCTTTTCTAAAACCTAGTCACAAAATCTACTACTATAATGCTATTCCATAAAAGAAGCAATACAAATCTACACCTCTCTGAAATGAATGAGGAAAAATAGATAAATGTAATATGTGTGTATGGGGGGGGGGGGTCTTCTATTAGGTGAATGAAATATTTTTATTTGTTTATTTGTTATGAAGGTAGATGGAGTGAACCAAGGACCTCTTATTCCCATGACCTGACCCAGAGGTATAAAAGATGCAGACAATATTTATTTCATAGTGAAACAAAAAGCACAGCATTACAAGTATTCACTAAGAATCAGAATTATTTGTTGTTACCAGCTCTGTTTTCATAGAAGGGTAACTCTGACTAATCTGGTAGCGAGTGTAGAGGACTGAGGCTTTGGACTATTAATGAGCTACTACTGTGGTACAGGAATTCATTTCCTCAGGCTTTATTTGCCTGTTTGTAACCTTGAGTGAGTCACTTAACCACAAAGAGATTTGGGCAATTGAGAATTGGATTAGGCTTCTTAATGGTCTTCCTGACAACTTGCCTAGGAATTATCTATGAACCTATAAATCTATGATCCGGATGACCTGAGTCAGATTAGAGGCTCAGGTACCTGTTTGAGCTGGCATGAAATAAATGACAATCCAAAACAGCAAGCTTTCCCTGGCCAAGTCCAAACCATCCAATGAACAAAAGCAAGGCTATCACTAGGGAAAAAAGAGAAACTTTTGAGTATTTTTTATATTTTATTTTAAAACAACTAAGATCCATAGTAGTAAGTAAATGCTTTCATCTAGGATGTTGAGACTGTGATCTACTTTCAGACAAAAGTTAATGTCCTTAACACAGTCTTCATTTGTCTTCATAATTAGCTTAATCCATAATGGTATCTGCTTTTCCCTTTACCACTTTCATGACCTTAACAGACTTCTCATTTTATAATCCATATACGGTCTTCCTTTCCTTTAAACTTAAATTGTGATATTTCTTAGTAGATTTTCTACTTAATAATTTGCCTTATCTCCACTTTACAACTGTTCTCAAATGCCGTTATAGTTGGATAAAGAGAGGGTTAAAAACACTGGACTTAACCAATTATATATTTTTGAATCTATTGTTATCATTCTTAAATGCAACTTTAATGTTCAGCTTTTTAGTGCATGATTTTAAACTATTAATGCTGCCAACCAACCTGCTCTGCAGCTTTTCAAAGCATCAGTGTCTTCATTACACAATGTTCTGGAAGCTGAATTGAAAATTGTAAATTCCGATGGCATTGTCCTTACTTCTTTTTGTTGTACCATTTTTGTTTTCTGCTACTGTTAAGCATGTAACATACCCTGAGTTATTTCTGTATATGTCCTGCCTTTTGTGGATGCACCAGCTTTTCACAGCTGCAATGCACTCTATAATTCTTGCCGACATATTCGACCCCTGAGGAAGTCATTTATAGGATAATGCTGGCTGAATGTTTTTTTTGTGTGTGTGTGTGGGGGGGGGGCAGAGTTAGTTGAGCTCTTCTCTCATTAATTCCATTCTGAATGTTATTTCACTAACCTCATTGATCTTTGTGAAATCTGATTTTCCTGGACATTTGGTTCTATGAAACAATTCTCATTGGTAATTGGTTCAACTGAAATGTCACTCACACTGACTATGTCTAGATCCCCTAATTTAGTGTTAGAATTATCAAAATTCAATGTTCTGTTTTTCAGTCCTGTATATCTGTTTGAAATTTCTTATTTTTTCTTTTATTTTGCATTGAATTATCTTTCCATATTTTTGATTAATAGATGTCAGGAATTATTGTACTTATTTTCAGTACTGCTTCACATTAACCAATTTCTTTTAACTAGCTGTTTATCTAACCAGGATAGATCAATTTTTGCATTCATAGGATTATGTTTATAGGTAGTTACTAGGCTTGCAGTCCAAGGGACCATAGGGAAGCTAGCCCAGATTCCCACTTAACCCCCAAGCACTGTCTTGTGAAATTACTTGCTCAAGGTCACATAGTAAGCACGTGAGAGCTGAGGCTTTCAAAACCTGCGCCACAGTAACTACAGCTCAGAGCCTTAACCCTTTGTACCAGCTTAATTAATAATTTAATATAATATACACCAAACCTGTGTCCTCATTGATTTGAGTCCACTCCTGCATAAATCCCTTGCTGTAATGGTTTCCATTGAGGACTTTCAACACCCTAAGCACCCTTGGAACTATTTTAAAACTTAGAAATAAAAATGTACCAGCAACTAGAATAAATGGCTCATTCTTTTGAAAAAGTCCAAGAGCTATTGTAAAAATAAAATAAAAAAAATAAACGAGCCAAAACACGACCAGGGTAAAAACTTTACTGCAGCTTAAAACAATACAAGGTAAGCGCTTTCACAACATGCCATTGCTTCTTCAGACCATTAAACAAAACATCATTGTTACATTCTTAAATAATCAAAACACTCAAAAACTTCCAATCATATTTAAAAAACAATTAAAAATTAATTAGCATTTTTAATACTCATATAAAATCAACTTAACCAATCATTATCAAGACTAATAGAATTCATCCTATCAGAGTCTTACTAAAGGCATTATGACCTATCAGTAGTAAGATTAATCTATGTGGTAATTGGATGCATGATACTAAAGTCACTGCTTCAATGGCTATTACCTAACCAATGTGGTGCAACACAATGTTCCATTATAATGATGGTGCAGCATTTACAAAATCACATAGCAAACCTCCGATTCAAAAATCATGATAATTCTTATTTATAGTAACATCTTATGTACAAACAACATACACTATCAGCTTCTCAGCTCATTTAGGAATACACCGAAATAAAAACATATTGGCTGAGCACAAAGCTGGTCCATTCACCAATATAAAAAATAACAGCAAATCAAAATAAAGAAGCAGCAGATTGAACCAATGAACCGCTACATCTAAGACTGATCAGGCGGTTATAGCTATAGATGTTCATTGGTTATCCATGTAAGTTTGATTACCTAACAGAACATACATTCCTAGGATCAATAACCATTTCACCTTCTCCATATTGACCACTCCAAAGACAAAAGAATTTATTATCAGTCTGACAACCACATACGTAAGCCAATCTCAGTAACACTGAGGTAAAATATATCACTGACATACGCCTGGCAAACAAAAAATATAAGTTGAGCATACTACTAAAAAACTATCACTAAAAACTTTTAGAATATGCTGCATAAAACCAATCAGAGCCTACATACAGGATTGGTCAGGCGAATACTACTATGCATATTCGTTCGTTAACCCTATCATCCTAACCTCCAATCAAAAGATTGTCTCCTTAAATCAATAACTGCTATGCCTTCTCCTTACTGACCAATCAAAAGATATTGCATAGTTAAGAATAATGATACAGTGGCCAAAAACCCATCAATTTACCACACACCCATAAAACAGATCATTCACTATTATCACTATCAATACAATTAAAAACTAAACGATAATATGTTTAATTAGTGAGTTGGTTTTCAGCTCGTTGCAGTATGTGTTATCATTTAGTTTTGATTAACAGATGCTTCTAATGCAGACATGGCAAAAGAGAGCAATTAGATCAGTCAATGGTTCAAAGGTAGTTGCCACCTCTTTTGACAAATTTAGATAAGCAGCATCATAGTATTGAAATGCTAAGCTTTAAACTTTAAATGTTTTTTGTTTATACTACTTTACATTTTAAGATAACTTGAATGTAGTATTAAAGATGCCTGTGACATTTAGAGAAAAGTCAGAAAATATTTTTCTTGTAATTCTTGTATTGTATCAGCACATTTACCAAAGTGTAGGGGGAGGGTTATCAATTAATCTTGGACTACAAAAAGATACTTCAAATAAAGGCCTGCAATTTAGTAACTGTGGTGATTGCAGTTGTATAATTCCTTAGTATACTGTAAAATAAGCCCTGAGTCACACATAAATGAGGGCAATTCAAGAAATAAAATAAGCAGTCCTGTTACAAACAGCATATAAGATGATAGTGACCGACACTAATCCCATTATATGTCAATGGCATGGGAATACATCATGACTTCCTTATGTCTAGCATGACTCATAAAAGGCAGACTTGAGATGGATTATGGGAAAGAAAACGCTTGAAGAAAAATAAGATCATATTGATATATCAAGCCCCACTGACCACCATTTTGCTGAAAACATATTACAATTCTATAAGAAGCAGAGTGATTTTGAGATGTTAAAATAACTCAGAAAACAGAGACAGAGTGAAGAAATAGATTAAATTAGTTCTAAGGTGAAGTTTTCCTTTAAGCAAAATTAATTTTGAAATTTTATCAGTAGACTGATACTCACTGTTACAGTTCCCTGCAAGGTGTGGTTTAGTCAGAATTTCACTGAAAATATTGTATGATTATCCTGCCCACATATGAACTAAGATCCATGGAGATAATAGGATATTTATGCATTTCTGCAGCAGCAGTGAATGTCATTTTACCTTTTAGATTCATACCTTGACTGCAGGTGCAACACCTTTGAGAAACTAAAGAATCATCCTCATTGTTGTTAAACAAATCATCTTCCACTAGATGAATCATTTTATTTAATATCTCATATTTTGAGGATTTCTATAATGGGAAAAGCAAAACGGTTCCTTTAACAAAACAATCCAAAACAGCAGGCTTTCCCCCACCAAAACAAAACAGTCTAAACACCAAAAATAAGGCTATTGCTGAAAAAACAAATGAATGTCTGAATAATTTGTATATTTTATTACAAAATGACAAAATCCACAATAATTAGTGTTTTCCTCTCTCTAAACAAAGATGCTGAGATGTTATCAGACTGACTATCCATTCAAGTGAAACCATTTAAGCAATTTTCTTGTCATGTAATGAAACGTGATTCCAAATGCCAACATATATTAAATAAATGTTTTTGTTTTCCAGCGAAGGAATAAGACAAGAATGATGAGGCTTATCCTGCTGGCCTCTCTTCAGGGAAGGGATGGGCAACACATGCCAGGGAACACACCCTTTGGTAGTACCACTTGTGTAGTCAGTGGTCACAGAGAGGTGCTGTTTTTAAGGATGGTAGGGCTATGGTTGTAAAAGAAATAAAATGAAATAAAAATCAAAAATCAAACTACCTAAACTGCTTAACTTTTCTGCAGTTTATTAAAAATATCAATGCTTTCTTCTCGCTGATTACTCAAGACTTCTCAA